>NC_048299.1:168548442-168688771 GCF_013100865.1 Trachemys scripta elegans
GGGGCAGGGAGCAGAGGGGTTTAGATGGGTCGGGAGTTCTGGGGGGGCTGTCAGGGGGTGGGGAGTGGTTGGATGGGGCATGGGAGTCCCAGGGGTCTGTCTGGGGGTGGGGGTGTGGATAAGGGTTGGGGCAATCAGGGTACAGGTAGGGGGTAGAGTCCTAGGGGGCCAGTTAGGATGGGGGGAGGGTCTCAGGAGGGGGCAGTCAGAGGACAAGAGGCAGGGAGGCTTAGGTAGGGGGTGGAGTCCTGGGGGGCAGTTAGGGGAAGGGGTCCCAGGAGGGGGCAGTCAGGGGACAAGGAGCGGGGGGAGGGTTGGGGGTTCTGAGGGGGGGAAGTGGGAGGGGCAGGGGCGGGGCTAGGGCAGGATGGGGCGGGGCTAGGGCAGGACGGGGCGGGGCTCCTCCCGTCCTCTTTTTTGATTGCTGGATTATGGTAACCCTAGGACAAGCAAACAGATATGACTAGCAGTTATGTTGAATAAGTAGGTGCTATTTGAACTTGGTCACTTTTCTGGCCATAAACTCCAATCTTGACTGGAGAAGTTGGAAACCTAAGAGGTAATTTAGCTGCTCCAGTAAGGATAGGTATCATCAGCCAGATTATCCGCTGCATTAGGGCCACTTTTAAACTTGCTGTCATTGTAAAGGCCTGGGAAGATCACCCCAGTGTAGTGGGATCCTCTGGTAGCATAGAGCCACCTTAATGACTCCTGTGATACACCCCATTTCCTGCAGCCAGTGTTTGGAGTGTAACCAGGAGAAAGGGATCATAGCTTGGGCTTCTTGGCTGCTGTAATTGCCACTTAGACCTAATGGCAGCGGGTGTACATTAGAGCAACGTGCAAACTGCTCTAACTTAGGGCACCAAACCATTACACGGCCAGCCCAGGATTGAGGAAATAAAAAGTGGCTCAAATCTGCTTTTGTCCTCATGCCCTTCTACTGAGCTGTGCTGAGAACTCAATCACAAATGAGGATCCAGACCTGTGATGGTAGCATAGGAGTAATGATGCTGATATTTCCAAAACCCTGAGCACACACACAGACTGGGCTGCGTGCTGATGTAATTAATAAAACTGCTGTGACTTCTCTCTAGGCAGCCTGGTGCCTCAGTGCTTTACCCAGCATTATGATTAACATATGGAAAAAATTATCAAGGATTGCAAGTGGTGGGACAGAAATGGGACCAAAATTTCATAGTGGAGACAAAGATCTCTGTGCACCCAAGTTTGTGTATGCAAATCAGTTTGTGCACATGTAAGTGGATAATGACATGAGCAAATGTGGGTGTACATAAGCATATTTTTCACCCTGACCATCAACTGTAGCTTTTTGAAAATTAGTGCCTTAGTATGTGGCAGAGAAAATGTGGCATCTGAAAACCCACTTGCAAGATTATCTAAATATTTTATTTCCTCGTAGGAAAACTCTGCATAGACCCAGCCCCTTCCTACATTAATCTTATTACAGCCTGATGATTTATGGAGAAAATATCATGTAGCTTTTATGTTGTGAGCAACAGATGAATGATTGCTTCTAAAGTGTTGCTGTTTAGTGAGATATTAATGTAGGGATAATCCATTTACATTTTTACTGCGGAAGTTTTGCAGTGCTTTGGGGATTCATTTATCCTTTGCATTTGCAAAATAGCCTGTACTGAAATAAGCTAAAATAATTCACTATGGAAGAACACAGTAGGTTTCCAGAAAATAAACACTTTTTAAGGTTTTAGACCAAAAGATTGATAAAAAAAGTGTTACTAGGTAAGGAAATGATTTTTATAGGTTTTTGAATATAGTTTTCATCATGTATGTTGTGAAGTAGGTTAGTTTATTCCATGCCATGTTCTGTTTCAAACACTCTGTGTGCATGTTGACTGTATTTTTGCATTGACCTACATTTTGCAGAACTGATTACACTGTGCCATATTAGAAAGTCTAGTGTAGGCATTTTTTGGGGGGGGAGTTAGAATATAATCAGAAGATTGCATGTGAAAAGAGTGTACAAAGTTGTATACCCTACCAATTAAATTTCAATTTGTGTTAATCTTAAATTTACTCAGTACCAAAGTTTATGATGAATCTGCCCTATCCCATCTAGATTCTATTCCAGATTCCCTCTTTTGGAGGAATTGTGGACAATTGGATGCTAGGATACATTTATGGTTTGTTAGTGAAAGATAATAGGTCAAATTAATTCCTATAGACAGTTACGTATGTGTGCACATGGCATGCCCCCTGTTTCCTCCCCACCCCCAAGAGTCTGCAAGGGCAGCTGCACTGATTCACTCTATCTCTCTTGCCCCCAGCAGAGTTTCTCAAACTGGGGGTCCTGACCCAAATGGGGGTCGCAAGACTATTGTAGGGGGGCTGCGAGACCTGTGGCTGATGGCCAGCGCCCAGCTCTGAAGGCAGCGCTGCTACCAGAAGTAAGGGTGACATGCTATGGGGGGCGGGGATCTTCACTTTTTTGGAGGGGGTCATCACAGCCTGAAATATTTTCATAGGGGGTCCCAGAAAAATAAAGTTTGAGAACCCCAATCTTCTGCAACATGAACACTGTGTAATCTAATTTATAAATGAATATCGTGTTACAGTAGGTTGTACTTTAGCACTGTTAGAAGTAGATGATGATACTGGTCAGAATGCACTGTTATTAGCAGCTCACATTACCTTCACAGCTAGTTGTGAGGGGAAAGAGCTAATCCTGTATTGGTCACATGGCTTAGTAAAAATTGGGGAAGGTGTAGTCATAGGAAAAATGTTTAGCCCACAACATGATACTTATGACAAATACTTGGTCACTTAGCTGTTTGATCCCTAATAATGAAACAAGTTAGAATGGAAAGCTGATCTCCTTACTGAAAATTTTATTCCTTTTTGATTTTTTCATGTCTTGGCTTTCTGTAGGGAAACTTTTAAAATTCTTGTAGTTTGACCCATGTGACCTGCTCTGCTCTTTGCCTTGGTATAAAAAGTACTTCAGTGAAACTGGTTTATATTATTCACGTTTGACCTGAATAAAAAAAGTATCCTGCCAATAGATTAATGCTTTGTTAAAGCAAGGTAGTAGTCATAGTTATTCTTTAAAACAATTCCTTACTTTTCATTTTTCTACTGTACTCCTTAAATTAAGTCAGATAAAAGACACGGTGTATGTGTGCACTGTGATCCTTGTGTGAGTATGCATGGGCAGGCAATGGTGCAACCCAAAGTGCGGCCTGTCACATTACAATTCAGTATTTTCCGTTAATTGCAACGTAGTCTCGTGGTGAATAGATCTTGCTGGAAACAGTTGTAAGGGACTCCCTAACAAGCACACACATATTCTTTCAAAGCAGCAGTAAAGATAACCTGCAAAAGTTTGAGCTCATTTTTGCTTTTTTTCAGTGTATAAAGAGGGCCCCAAAAGTGATGGGTTTCCTAGCCCCTTTGGCCTATTCAATCTGTCCCTCCAAAAAATAAAAGAGAATTATGGGGCGGGGGCAGGGGTGAAAGTAATATTAAATTCTTACCAGTATGAGGGCCAGCTCCGGCCCCCAGAAGGGGCAGGGTCTCTGGAAGAAGGGGCGGGGCTGGAGGGGTCACCCTCCCCCAGCCAGCCCATCCGTGCTGCCTGGCCCCCGTCGGTGATTTAAAAGGGTCAGGGGCGGCAACCAGGAGCCCCGGGGCCTTTTAAATTGCTGGCCCCGGGGCAGCTGTCCCTTTTGCCCGCTCCTGTCAGTGGCCCGGGGGGGAAAGGGCAATGATGTTAAAGCGCTGTGGCAGTGCTTTAACGTCATTGCCCCTTTTGCCTCCCCTGTCGGCGACCCTGCTGGTAGGGTTTAATGTTGCTGCCCCTTCTTGTCCTAAAATGCTTATTTCAGGACGTGATATTGTAGACACTTAAGTATGAATTTAACTCTATGCATATGAGAAGTCCTACTGAAGTAAACAACTCATGCGAATAAACATGCTTATAGGAAGCTTTCCTGCCAGTTTGACAAGCCTCTAAATACCCAGTGATGCCAAATTTAAGTCAGTACACTTAAACTTATTGTTATATTCATCATTAGTAAGAAGCTACAGTAAACTGGTCAGCTCCACTGATATCAGTACAACAGCATCAGTTTACGCCAGCAGAGAATGTGGCTGTACGTTTGTTCCTTAAAAGTAAATGGTGTAATTTTGGGGTTGATACACTTTTGTTTTCATCCCCTGCAAAAGGATTAAAACCCTCCATTATCCAAAACACTCAATTTAACTATGGATTATAATTCACTATATGTGTCATGATAACCAGGGCCGGCTCCAGGCACCAGCGAAGAAAGCAGGTGCCTGCAGCGGCCAATAGAAAGGGGCGGCAGTCCGTCCGTTATTGGGGCGGCATGTCCGGGTCTTCGGCGGTATTTCGGCGGGCCCTTCACTCCATCTCTTCCTCTTCTGCAGCAGCTTAATCAGGTTTTTCTTTTTTTCTTTCTTTCTTTTTTTTTTCTTCGCCGCTTGGGGTGGCAAAAAAGCTGGAGCCAGCCCTGGTGATAACGTCTAGAAGCCCTAAACAAGGGTCAGGGCCCCATTGCGCTAAGCACTGTTATGTACATATACATAACAAGAAGATGTCCCAAAGAACTCATAGTTTAAGTATATCGCTACAAATGAATATAACAGACAGGAGCATAAGGTAACAGTATGGTGACTGTGGTGAGGTAATGAGCCGTGGTCACAGCATGCCAGCCGCGTAGCCATTACTGAGTATTTTGTAGGCATCACAACACAGGTGAGTTAATTATTATGGAGCTGTCTGCTCCATAATAACATTGGAGATTTAAGGTGCAATATCTCAAAGATCTACCAGGAGAACAAGTGCCTTAAACCACTGGATAAGGCTTATTACTAACTTTCTAAGGTCTAATAATTTAATCTGACACTAGTCCATGTGATTTTATGTACCTTTTTTCTAATGAGACTTAAACAATATTGCTCCTCTTGGACCAGAGACCAGTGGAAAAGAAGAGACTGTTTCGGGGTAAAGACGGAAAGACTTATGGCAGGTGCTACTGTTTTGAGGTTTATTTGTTTGGTTGTTGTAAAAAAAAAATAATGGTGGCTGTTTGAAAGCTGCTTAAGATCTTCCCTTGTTAATGAAGATTTGTAATGTTAGAAATAGTCCTGGTGGAGATGGATTATTGGATTGAGTGCAAGTGATGTAGTGAAAGGAGCTAAAGTGCAGTTTATCACATGGATACCACCATGTATGTGAGAGGGGTGCTATGTATGTGTGTGATATAGATATAAAATATGCGCTTTTTAAAAGCAAATATTTTGCCTCAGGAATTCACCAGATTACATCGACACAAAAAATTGCTTTAGTACAATCCATAATGCACCAAATGGCATGTATTTTTTTAGCGAATAGGAGAGAATACACATGGGTCTCCTTTCAATAGCTTTATTCAATAGCTTTATACCCCTGCAAATTATCTCTTTTCCACCGGTGTTTGAATTCGGTAGAGTGAAAGGAGAAAATGAGGAGACTCAATGCAGGGCAAGGTGCTTGGCCACTGCTACTGCTCTGTTCCTCACTGGTACCCATGAGTGGAATTTGGCCCCCAGGACAAAACTCGATGTATATGATTGTTCTAATGCGTGAGATCTTGCCCGCTGCTTGTCTCTGGGTAGCACTTTGGTTGGCACAACAGTGTTTTTTACTTTATTTAGTAAGGCCACAGATCAGTACTGCAAAGACCTGATTTTAGGTCGGGCAGAGGAATCAATCAGTACCATTTTCTGTCTTTTCGGCTTGGTTAACACACTGGCCATGTCTATACTAGAAAAAATGGAAATGTAATTCATCGCCAGTGTAGCTTTGGCAGTGGTAGCAATGGTGGAACCCAGCAAGTATACTGAGTATGGCATTTTTAGCACTGTTGCTACTACTGATGGGGCTATACCAGTGGAGAGTCCCAGATCCACATGTTGCCAGTATACACACAACTTTGCTGGGCACAGTCACTAAAACAAATGTGTCCATTTTCATTTACTCCATTCAGCTACTGGGCTTTAATTAGTCCAAGGTAACTTCCAATTTAATTTTCTTCCATGTACACAGTAAAGCTGCCTTAATAAGCTGCTCTTTGGAGCGATTGCTTAGTGGAATGTGGTTACAAAAGGACTAGGGAAGGTCATGGAACTGTAGGCATCTGTGTTATTAATTAAATACCACATATGCTATCTGTTAGGATCCATTCCCCTGACCCCTTCTTCAACTGTAAACTCTCTTAACTCTGCTAGAATGTCAGTCAAAGTGGGTAAGTGGCACAACGGTTGAATGTCCTGCCCTCTCTGCAGTTTGAAATCTCGTTTAGAACTCAAATGCAAATGGGTGTTGTGGTCACATCCCAGACCCTAGTGGACATTTGTCCACATAGCAGAATCACAACAAACACAGTATGATCAGTCATCCCTGTTCACACACGGCCTGGCTTAAAACCCACTGAAGTCAATGAGAGTCTTTCCATTGACTTCAGTGGGCTTTGGATCAAGTCCATAGTCCCAGAGTGTAGAAGTAAGCATGTAATAGTGCTCATCTGATCCCTGCTAGCCATGGTGCAAATCTGAGATATTCTTCCTCTTGCTAAAGCTACAAACCTGTCCTAGAAAAGTCACTAAGAGAGGAAAGAGCAGAATGGGCTTCAGTTTCTTTGACCTTTCTTCCTGAATGTCTCACCAGCAATTCACCCAGACCGTGGCTAAATTTGAACTCCTTATTTGTCTTTCTAAACCCTCTGCACTTCCCCCGCGCCCTACTGCTGTTCATAACACAATTACCCTTCCTGCCTCCCAGGCCCTCAAGGTGAAGGCTGTTGCAGCTGACAGGGCAATGTGCTGCTTGTGCCCCTCCCCTCCACACCCCCATGTAAGAACCTGGAATAATGTAGCTGCTACTGCTCCTGCTTTCTTTTAGCAACCACAATATCTGTGAGAGGAAAGTTTTTGAGGGAAGTGGTATAATAATAGCCATTTAAGAAAACGAAGGATTGCTGATGATTATTAGAGATGTACTAACCTTAAATGTACACAGGTTAGTGGGAATTCACAGTGCATTCTGATGACGGCATTTTATTAACAAGTTGCTTCATATTTTTAATGGTTCATTTGCATCAAGCAGTTGAGGTGCTGTTATGCTTGTTACTCATCTTTATAGAGTAATGCAATAAACACTAAAGGAATACCTCAGGAAAATTGACCGTGCAAATAGATCTGTCTCTTGGCAGATCTAACTTACTCTCAGTTCCAACACTTTTTTTTTTTTTATAATGTGCGTTTCACTATTTTGAGCAGGGGAATTGGAAATCTAATTTAAGCCTGCACATCTAGAGGTACAGTAACGAATTACCTCTGTTCCTTGATGGTTGGCAAGTTTTGTGACATTTAGCAAAGACATTATTAAGATGTGGTACGTTGCTATTCCTATATTGGAACACTATGTGGCTGAGCTATAGTGAATTCAAGCTGAGGAAGTTCTAACTAGAACACACTGTAGGTAGAGAAAGCTGTTATGTCTGCATTGCAGCAAAGAAGCATTAGAGTTAATGCATAAATTAATCTGTTGCCCTTTTCCCCCGAACTTTAACCCACTTGAAGAGACAAAATGAGACTTTGTGGTTGTGCACATTGCAGATTTTATTCCTTTTTGATATAGTCTGTGTCCCTTGTCCTACTTCACCTGTAGAGCTTAAGTATTCAGCCTCTTTCAGGGTGGTGTGCAGCAAGTGGGGAGGGGAGGTGCCCCCTTCACTCCAAGCCAGGTGCAGAATTGCTGTTCAGCAGCCCACACCAGATACCTGCATTGCCTGAGCTACTGGATCCATGTAATTGTGGATTTGAGACTCATTTCTTGGCCTGTTCCCAGTCCACCCCCTGTGTGGCCTTTTACAACAGTCTATCTAGAACGAACATTGAGACCTTTTCCAAAGCATGTAGGGGGTCAGCCCATAGACAAACACTTCAGACTCTATGGGGGCCATAAGTAGTGCAGAGAGCCCTGTACCAGCCTTCCATAGCTAATTCAAATTCACCCTTTGTGAACACATTCTACAGGAAATCCTTAAAACGGGTTAAAAACATAAGGATTTTGGCTTGCTGTTTTTGTGTGTATGCTCCCCTCAGCTGTCTAGCTTGGTGAATTAAGACTTTTACCCTGTTCCAGACATGAGTTATTGAACTTCTTCATTCTGATGCTTTCAAAACACAGGCAAGAGTCTATTCCAGGGGTCAGCAATCTTTCAGAAGTGATGTGCCGAGTCTTCATTTATTCACTCTAATTTAAGGTTTCACGTGCCAGTTATACATTTGAACATTTTTAGAAGGTCTCTTTCTATAAGTCTATAATATATAACTAAACTATTGTTGTATGTAAAGTAAAAAAGGTTTTTAAAATGTTTAAGAATCTTCATTTAAGATTAAATTAAAATGCAGAGCCTCCCGGACTGGACAGGAACCGGGCAGTGTGAGTGCCATTGAAAATCAGCTCGCGTGCTTCCTTCGGTACACGTGCCATAGGTTGCCTACCTTTGGTCTATTCCTTCATTGTTGTGCTTTGATTTGGTAAAATGTTAAATTGCATGGTTCGCTTTTTATTTAGAAAATGGGAGTGTTTTGTTGTTTTGAATATAACCATAAGGAGACTTCTTTAGATCCTGTTTGTAACAGAATTAAAGTTAATTTGCAGAAGATTGACACTAGATCTAAACCAATTGGTTCTGACTTGTCTCTGCTGTGTGTGTGTGTCTGTCTGTCCTTCTGGAGAAAGAGAGGGAAAAGTAATCCTTTCAACACAGATGTCCTCAGTGTGGGAATCATGAACAGGAGTCAGGGTACTAAATGGGAGTGGGATCCCAGTTATGTGGGAGGGGGATCTCAGTATGGAAAATGAAGTCACCATATGGAAACATGGACAGCCACTTCCCTAATACAGTTATCAGAGGATACATAGGGCTAGTGATGGTGATTCATTAAGTAGTGCCATTGGCAGAAATTACAAACTAGCATTTCAGCACAGGGTACAGCAGTTCTTAAAGAAGCTATGCCAGAATTTGATAACTATTCAATTTATCATGAGACCTACTGCGCTCATGTAAAAGAAAATGAAACCCTAATGAATGCTGAATAAATCTGTACCCAGAACATTTGGATAAATAAAAATCAAATAAAAAATCCCTAAAAGAAGAATTGGTGCAGGTCTCATTGGCACTTCCGAACTCTGGGGTTGTTTTATTTTTTTCTGTTTTACTTCTCTTGTTTTCCTCGCTACTCTGTGTTAGGAACTGCTTGATATCATCACCTTGTACCCATATCTGCTGGGGAAACAAATCTGTCACAGCTGTTTCCTGTCAATAACCTGTCATGAGTTAGCAGCATGTGCCTAGCTCAAGTAATGCAGGATGATGTAGCTTTCACTGATTAAACCCACTCTTTTCATTACCTATCAAACAATGAGCCAACATCTGGAAACCAAATGTAGTGTCTGAGATGGAATTTATAACTACTGTTTGAAGTCACAGTATCAGAAGATATATGGGTTTAATAGACTTAAGAAGCAGTTGATATCTAGAAAACTGAAAACATTTCTCTTTTTAAAAACACTTCTCATATGTTTTATATTTTCCAATTCTGTGTTTTTGTTGTTATTATTTTTATTTATTTATTTAGGACTTGGGATTTATTATTTATATCGCCAAGACACTCAAAATGTGCTAGTATATACCCCTGTAGGAAGACAGTATCTACCCCAGAGAGTTTACAGATGGGACCAGCTAAATAAAAAGAAAGTAAGTGACGGGAGAGAGGACATTGAAGGGAATGAGGAGGAGGGGGACAGAGCAGATTAAAAGACGGTAAGAAGGGCAGGTGTGGATTGAAGCTGAGGTGAAGAATCTATGAGGGAGTTGGAGAGCTGTAGCAAAGGGCTGAGAAAGACGAGGCAAAACTATAGAAAGTTCTCTGAATGTCTGAAGGTTCCTGCTTTGGCTATTTCTGTAGTTGCCTCTACTAGCTGGACTAACAAAGTGTAGTTAGATTATGAAAGTGACTATCTAAAAATGGCACTCAATGAATGGCCTCATACTATGCATTCAAAGTGAAATCGCTGATTTAGGGATAGTTTTTATTCCAATTAGCACTGCAGAGCCAACACAGAAATGGGAAAGTGAGTTGCATTCTGTTTTGACTCATGCATCTTTATCAGTATTATTAAATAAACTCCAGTTGCAGGATTACTAGGATTGATGTATGAACAGGAAAGAACACAGATGTCTTTCAGATCCAAGGAAGAGTTTGTCGCACTGTCAATTAGAAAAATCTTTTTACTTGTAAGAAGAGAAACCAATGAATCACAATAAAACACGGATCTTACGATGTAATTTTACAGTCACTGTTTGGAGCAGAACTGCACTTCAACATTATTTGCCCTTAAGGTGTGAATAAAACATTGTGAGTTAAAAGGTAACATGCTCACCCCTTACATGCCTGACCCAAGATCTTTGTTTACATAAAACTGTTGGCCCAGATTTTCCAACCTGAGCCTCTATAATGAGAACCCTAAGTCTCGTATAAGTGTCCTGACTTTCAAAAATGCTAAGCACCCAGCAACTCCCATTGAAGTCAAAGGGGTTGCACAGGTGATGTTGAGAGCATAATCTGAAGACAACGTGGCTGCACGAATGTAAGTAACCTGCATAACTTTTATTACTAGTAATGATGATTGCAAAAAGAGAAATAAGAGCCCATCTTCATTCTCAAAGAGTAGGCTGAGTTTGCAGGGCTGGCAGTTAGGAAAAATTAACATCTTTTTATTTGTAAACCAAGAACACTTTATTCTGAAATCTTTACTATATAAACAGAAAGACCCATGTTACCATTCTAGTCACTTTTCAGAATAGAGCCACATTTTAACATTGAACCGTCTGTCTCAATACAATATTACTGACGTCCCTCACAGGCCTGGAGAGGATTAATTAATTAGTTAATGTTTGCACAGCACGTCGAAGATGTAAAGCATGCATAAGTGGCCAAGTATTGCTATTAGCTTCTGGGACACAGCAGATTCCTGCAACTAAATGTGTCTTTTGTTTCTACAATGAACTTTAAAGCAATCCTCAAATCAGTTGAGGTCAGTGGGTTAACATCAAGAGAATGCAAAAAAGCATTCACTGCTGTTTTCATTTTTTGTCAGTGACAAGTCACCTGACAGCACCTTTCATATCTACCACTGTGCTACAGGACAGGTTTATTTCAGGAGGAAGTCAGAGGGGCCTGCCTAGAGTTGTTTTCAGTTCACTGAAGCCATTTGTTCTTGCTGTTGCTTTTTTAAGTGAAAAAGTGATTTTGAGCACATTAAAAGTACTGGAGGTTGTGGATGGACGTGTCAAATGTTACCAAAGCAATTGTATCCTTTATGCCACAAGCTCTTCAAGCAAAGAGGATCTTAACCCTAGCGTGGAAGAAGCCTGTGCCCCATTCTAAGGCTTTTCTTCACTACTGGGGTAAGTTGACCCAAGTCATGGTACTCCAGCTATGTGAATAACGTAGCTGGAGTCAACATAACTTAAGTTGACTTACCCCGGTGTCTTCACTTTGCTGCATCAACTTCCCTTACTCTTCTCGGGGAGCTGGGGTCAACCAGAGAGCCACTCTGTCGTCGATTTAGTGGATCTTCACTAGATCTGCTAAATCAACACCTGCTGCATTCATTGCAGCAGCATCGATCTCCCCGCTAATGAAGACAAGCCCTAACTGACATGTTTCTCAGCAGAGGAAAGGCACATACCCAGACACCCCTTCAAAATGTATGGTTATACCAGTATATGATTGGCAAGCAACTGAACTTGGCTTCATGGAATGTAATTGTTTGGGGCTGTTGTGTGTGTTTTCCTTCACAAAATAAACATGCTCACAACATTTTAAATTTAAAAAAACCCAAACTCCCAAGGATCTGCCCAAACTAAATCTTGAAATCCAAGTTCTCTCACACACTGGTAAATTTCGGGTCCAGATCCAAAATTTACAGATTGTCTTTATCTATTTAATGGTCTGAACTTAAACCTAACCCCCCCCTCCCCACACACAAATCCCTTGGGAAAGTATGGATTTGAAGTTTGTGGCTTGGGCCAATCTCTTTACCCCTCCCACACCCAAAAAAAAGGCAAAAACAAAAAACAATCACGAAAGCCAAACTGGCAATAACTTGTATATTTGAGGAGAACATGTACTGGGCAAAGAAGAGAATAACAAAGAGACAGAAATTTCTTGCCAGCAGAAACAGAATACATAAGTGAATTCAGTACATACATATCACATCCCAACCAATTTACAAACTCTTACCTTGTTCAGAATAATATTAAAAGGAGTTTCTTAAATGATGTTACATAATGATTTTAAACACCACTGAGCATCTAGTGTAGGTGGAGTTTAACTTCTTTCAAAATATATTAGTGATCACCATCAACTCTAGCATAATATATGTCTGTCTAGATGAATTTATTATTTTAGGTATTATAACACATCATTATAGCTTTCCCTTAACATTTCACACTGACATCATTTTAAGGGCTTGTCTACACATGAAATTAATTAAATGAAAATAGAAATTTAATGAAAATTAATCAATATTAAAATAGGATTTGAATTTAGAGCAGATTAACTATTCCAGATTAATACCATGAGTGGATGCTCTTGTTCCAGAATAAGAGTGCCATATTCCAAATTATTTTAATCCAGTTTATTTGGAATAAGGCACTATTCTTATTCTGGAATAAGAGCTCCACACATGGATTTAATCCAGAGTAGTTAGTGGAAGGCTATTCTAAGATAAATACCTGTGTAGGCAAGCCCTAGTATTACATAAATCCATTGTGGGAACAAAGTGCATAGTCCTTACTGTTAATTGGAAGATGCAATTTGATGCCAGCATCCCCATTCGGATCAGGAATGGAAGATATGCAGAGATAGTAAGTATTGGGTTGGCAGGGATTCACATTAGTATAGGACTGTCTCACTGCTGTTGCTGCTTCATATTTTCCATTCTCCTGCAGACTAGGAGGGCTTGGCACTACTTCTTTTTATTGGCTTCCTCTGGGGGGAGGTATGGGAGGCATGTGTAAAGTCTGCGTCCATTTAACCTCTTTTAATGTAACTATCCAAAAAGACCAGAAAAACAGATCTGTTTGGGAAAAGGGGAGAGGGGAATCCAGAGAGATTGACCATTTTAGTGTGCTCTTGTGCCCTCAGGATGTGATGTTTAAACTCTCCCTCCACTGGAGAGATGGGAAGCGGTGCTCCTGTAACCCAATGCAGTGAGTTTTTAATTTTAGACTCCAGTGTGGCAGCATGGGGCTTTTGAGAATGAAAGGGCAAGAAAACAGAATTCAGAAGCATATTGCTCTCTCTCACTTGCTTTTCTAAACAAGGCAGTTCAGTCCATATGCTTAAAAGTTTGCTTGGCTATTTGCCTGACACTGCTAATTACAGACAGTACGTAAGAGTAAGACAATCCGGGTTTGTGCAGAAATGCACTGGAGTCAGTGGTGTATGTGTACAAATCCTATTCATTGGTGGTTGTTTTTTTCCCTATTGTACTTTTTGAGCAGTGTTTCCATCAAATTCTGGACTATAATAATAAGAGTTGACATTTTTATAGCTCCTTACATCTGAAGGATCACAAAGAGTCTTACCTACTTTAAAAATTGATATACAAACCATATATGGGGATCAGATCGCTTCATCCACCTCTGGATCATAGTAGCCTCTGAGCTGAAACACGAGAATTGTATAATGGCATCCAGCAACACCACAAAACAGCACAGGAAAGGAAGCAAAGAGGTATGACAAAAGCCAGCTGAATCTGCAGGGATAATGTATGTGGGCAGAATATAAAAGTAGAAACTCAACCGGTTTACACTAGTAGTTTCTTCTTGTCTTTCACATCGAGGAGGGTGGGATTTGCCTCCCAGGAGAAGTAAGGAGTTTGATCCCCTGCTCCAACATTTGCCCCAAATGCTCTGCAGATATCAGGGGCATTCTTGCAGAAAGCCATTGTCTCCACCAGATGTATTCACCTCCCCCACCCCCCTGGCCAGAACACTCTCTGTGAGAGCCATGCTGCCAGGGATTCCCTCTACTCCTGCTGCCCCTAGATGCTCCCTTAAGGGGCAGAGGAGGATGGTGCATAAACTACTGCAGTGCAGTCTCTGGCTACAGTAGCTCAAAATGTTTTGCCCAGTTGATAAGGGGGAGAAGAGATCTATCAGAGCAGCTCCCCCCTTCACCCATAGTGCAGAGACTTGAAGGAATGAGAGTGTGCCAGAGAGGTGGTACACCCTGCTTCCTTCCCCCAGATGGAGCCATTGGTTTTTGGCTTCCTTCTGCTCATAGAAGTGAGCACAGGGCCCTTGGAATTTGATCGGCACACCAGAGTTCACAACCCTTCTGCAAATCCCATGGTATGTTCAGTGGCCAGCCATAAGTGGTCAGAAGATCTAATACTGAGCTGTCTAAATGGTGGCAGTACAGAGCTGGGGATATAGGTCTGTGCTGACTCAAGGGAAGAGCGTCATCTGCTGGTTCCCTATCAGCACTTCCTATAGTACCTACTGTAGGTGCTCCTTGTAGATCTCCCATCCACGTACTCACTGAGCCCTGCCCTGCTTATCTAATGATACCTGACAGGATAACAGCAAAAGCAGGTATGGCTGCAGCCTTATAACCTGCAATCTGTATCTGAAAATCACATAATAAAAATTACGTACGTTGTATGCTAAGAATCTGAAGAAAGGGCATAGAAAGCCTACTATCAACCCTTAATCTTTATTCTTATACGCCAGGATACTTCTTTGTTGTGCTACAACAGGTTCTCTTCCCTGTCGAAAGTTAAAATAGCTCTTGTCCACCATAATATGGATACTGCTTTCTCTAGATAGTTGTTTTATTGTAATGAAAAATGCTGTTATGTTAACAGTAGGAACTCTACTTTCTTCCCTTTACTGAACTGATCAGAAATATGATGTTTAATCAAAACAAATGCTGATGGCAAAATGATTCTGTCAGGAAATACCTGAGCCACCATCTTTGAATCCTGAAAGCTGTATCTCCTCAAACAAAAGGATGGAGAATTATCAAGGCATCTTCCCTGATTCCAAACACAGTTGTCAGTCAGTCAAACGGAGAGAACACCTTACATGGGTGTATAGTCACAGGAGGCTTGGCCTAGTGCAATGTTCTTTCGTACACTTGATATAGGCCTAGTGACCCTCACCTCTGTGCCTGAAGGGGGAGCACACTGACTTGTAGGAAAAAGTACCACCTACAAAATCACTGTACGTCTGAGTCCATAACAATTAGGATGGAACTGACAAAGTTCTACCAGATTCGATATTTTTCTTGTTTATTAATGCAGAAGCTGTATGTTTGATTACCCCTGAGGAAATTTCACCTACGTCTGTCATAAATAACAAAAAAATCAGCAAGGCCTGGCCTTTTCTACAATATCAAAATTGATTTTGCCTTTGACTACAGTATATGCCTGCTCTCCTTAAGTGCCCTTTTCAGTTAAGTTTTTAAAAATGGAACAACAGGCACCTGCAGGATGAACACTGCAGATTTTAGAACTGCAGGAAAACTAAAGTGCACCACACATACAGCATCTATAAATCTCAAGGCCAGCACTTAGTCATCAGTCTCAACACACAGTAGATTTTTCCTGTCTACTGCTCTCCAACATTATTGTAATAAAAATAGATAGAACTCTGATTTTTCATGCCTGATATTGAATTCTTATCTAGGGCTCTAAACATGGACTTCCTTTCTTTTGGAAGATAAGGGACTTCTGAAAAATACATTTGAGTGGTATTTGTGCTAAGGTCTTCTTTATAATTCAAGCAAAATCTAGTATCTGTTACATTTATCTGCTAGACACATAATGACCTATTTCATGTCAGTTATCACAATGAGAGGATCATTCGCAAACCATACATTGTTTATCGCATAGCTTCAAATTCTTCTGCCAACAGCAACAATCATTTTGAAGAAGCCATTCTTTCTTCAAGAGTGACATAGTCATTTTAGCTTTGGAAAATACCCACGTTTCAAACTCATGCAAAGCAGAGAGATGCCAGCTAAGAAATAATGTGGTAATGTTCAGAAATCCCTAATGAGGCAATGTCATCACAGCTGTTTTATCAGTTTAGCAACGCATTCGAGTTTTGGTTCCTTATGGGTTATCCCTCAGTTTAATGTAACATTGGTACCTGCACATCTTCCTCTGCACACAACATGGAGCACAATCAGATTTCATTGGGAAACAATAATAGGGTCTGCTTCTGCTCTGGCAGTTTTGCTATTACTGGTATTACTCTATACTGATATTATTCTAGTCTGGCATTACTCTACTGACCCCTGATTTACACTGGTGAAATTAAAAGATAGAAAATGGCTACAATTTTCAATAGTGCCTAAATTACTTTTGAAAATTTTACCCAACATCTTAAATGTGTTCACTCATTGACAAGTTATTTAGCTTAGAAACTAGACAGCAGTGGATGGTATAGTACAGTCATATATGCTGTAGTTGTCTGAAACTAAATCTGAAATCAAATGCAATTCACCAGGTTTGGGGTTTCATTACAATCCCAAAACTTGGGCCAATTTTGCAGGAAGAATCACCAACGTTCATGAACCTTTTTGTAAACATAAGCTAAATTTTGAGAGCTCTTGGGCAGATTTACATTAGTGTGTGGATTGGGAACAGCAGGTAAAAACTCAATGTTTTGATTTTGGCTGAGATTCGCTTTGAGCTTTTTGGGGTTTCTTTGCACAAAACCCAAAAGGTGTGAACCCATGTGAATGGGAACAAGCTGTACATAACTCCCTATGAATGAAAACACCATGTTTTATTCTGCTGTAATACATACCTGCAATATTAATGTTTTGCCTGGTAGACATTTTTACAATACTACAAGGATTTCCTGAAATCTCATCACTTCTACCTAGCCAATGATGCTTAACATTCGCTCTGAAAAAATGCATTCATTTACATTCCTTGACTCTGCCATATTTCCCCATATCCAATAATTTCCTCTAGAACCTGGCCTCCTCCTCTCTATTGAGTTAAATCTAGGGGTTAAGCCTTTGTTAAATATTGAACCTACACACTTCACTTTAACTGCGCTGGCATATGTAAACTGTAAGTGACTGGAAGTGTTTTGTAATATATTTATAGAAAAGTGTCCAGGGAACAGAACGATGGTGCTCTAGGCATTCCGCAGTGGAAGAAACAGATCCATGCATGATGGCTCTCCCTGCATATTGATTTGGAGATGACAATTTACATTTTGAAATAAACACACAAAATTGCAAGGTGAAATTCGTGTTGGGAATAACATTTCCACTTCAGTTATACCTATGAGATCATTTTCATGTAATTCTTATTTCCTCTCCCCGTTCCCCCCCACCCCCCATTCATAATTTAAAAACTGATTCGGTGACTATAACTGAAACCACCACTGGAGATTTTCCAAGTAGCTGCCTTGTACACTACAGGCACATTAACACACTAATTTTCCTCTTCAGAATTTAAACATGCACAAAAATCTGAGAACATAATGCATTATACATGGCATCCTAAAATCCATAATGCTCCATAAATGTGTGTAATTCAAAGAAACATAGAAATCCACAGAAGACTGACTGATGTTAATTTAAGTGAAAATTTTTAGTACTCTAAACCATTTTAAAATTACAAGGATATGATACAGAGACAAAGTATGATCAGAGGCAAAAGACAAAAAAAATATCTAGCAAGGTGGGAACCTTCTCCTCTGTTTTTTTGATGGAGGCAAAGTTTTTGTCCAAACATGGGATTTTCCCTGATCCATCAAAGGCAGACACTAGGGAGACTTTTGACTCTCCATTGCCCAAGACAATGACTACCAGATGTCTTGTCATTTGAAGATACCTTTCCCAGAATGTAATTCCCTTATAACAGTAGCAGCTTTGATCATGCGCCTCACCTTATAACACCTTTGTGCATGATAAACAAACATTCTCCCATGAATCTGAAATCTCAGTCCATAATCAGTTTGTAGGGAGTACTGAACTTTGGCATATCCTGCCATCTCTGACAGGGCTAATTGTACAAACTCTGGGACATTTTTAGTCCCAACTAGAATAAGATGCAAGAGTTCAGAGGTCACTTGTAAGCTGGGCACTACTGCATAATGGAACTCTGTGCTAGTCATTAGCCTCCTGATTTTCAGAGGTGCTAAGCACTAGCATCTCTCATTAAAGCCATTGATGTCAATGGAAGCTGCAGGTGTTGAGCACCTCTTAAAATACAGCCACAGGATCATCAGCCTTTTTAGAATTAAGTTTCCAAGTGCAGCATGGACTGTACAGCCCCCAAATGCTTTGCAAATTGTAAAATTTACACATGTATATTATAAAATGTAGTTTGAAAACTGACCTCCATAGTTCTCCTCAAGAGCCTTCCTTAAGAGAACATCATTAATATCAAGGATTTATAGCTGGCACTATTTAAAAAAAATCAACATTTACTGAGCTGTGATATTTGACATAGCCTTTCCTATGCTAAGTCAAGGGAGTACGGGAATACTGTGATAAAGTCAAATGCCTTTGTATTTTACGTGTAGATTTTTTAAACAGCCCCCGCTGTATAATCACTGAGGTTTGAGCAGAATAATTCAGTTCTCTTTCCTTTCAAGAAAATATAAAACCGAGATTGCTAAGGCTTTGGAAGCCTACAGCTTTTGCGTCTTTTAATTATTTCCCCTGTCTCTAATACTGTACATTTCTTTGCATTTCAGTTGTTATTTGAACTAGCAACATACAGTTGCCCTATTGATTCCTGCTATGAAAGGGGCTGGAGGCTACCACGCCAGATGCTTTTTCTTTGGCAGCTGCCATTTTCCTGTTGCACAGCTAGATGCTTCTCTTTTTCTTCTAGCTCACTCTTCCCTCAAAAGGACAACCTTTGTTGTGGAATCTGTACCAACTCATAGCTGTCAGAACTCACATTCAAGGGAA
The DNA here is from genome assembly GCF_013100865.1 of Trachemys scripta elegans. Classification (NCBI taxonomy): domain Eukaryota; kingdom Metazoa; phylum Chordata; order Testudines; family Emydidae; genus Trachemys; species Trachemys scripta. Next base: position 168,567,517 of record NC_048299.1, read on the forward strand.
TGTAAACCATGGTTTCAGGGAAGGTACATGAAGGATTTAAAGTTCTTATCTGGTGCTGTTTTTATAGTTTAATTTAAATGTCTTTATATTTTACTTAGCAGTGAGAGCCAACATTTTGGTAGCCCTGAAGGAAAACAAGCCTACTGCAACCAGCGCTGTCCTACAGCAGTAACTGTAATTGTCTAAAATCCTAAAAGTATGAAAATTGTCGTGACCACTAAAGCAGTTTGCTTTGTGCAATGAAATCGACTGTTAGAGCTGCACTGAGGAGGAGATAGGCTGGCAGCACTTGAGAGGAAGTGGAACAGCAGGTAAAAAGTTGCTGCCAATCACTAAATACAATATTAAAAATCTTGCTAGGTTAGTGAAAAAGAAATCCTGGCCAGGAAAGGTCCACTGATGTCTCTGTACAGGCTGCTAGTGCTACCATGTCGAATTATTGCAGATTTGAGGATGTGAACAAATGAGGACTGGCAGGAAGCTAGCAAACTCCTTTCAAATGCCTCCTGACTTTTCACTCAGATGGCTCTTTGTTGGCCTGCTGTGTATGAAGTGATTTGGTGGCCTCTGTCCAATACCTAGCAGACAAGAATCCACATTTCAAAATCCACCGTCACGCTTGGCCCCTGTGTTAAGTATCAGCAGGCCACCAACGGTTGTCTGTTAAAACTGATTATTACACACAAAGATAGTTCCTCAAACTTAGGGTTGAGTCATACTGGCAGTGCAGTTTAGGGAGACACTTGCATTAGCACTGCCCTTGTGATACCTCTTCTATTAACAAACAGGAATTCACTGCGATTTTCAAAAGTGCTCAGCATTGGTCTAACTCTGGGAGTTTTCAGGTGACTTTGATGGGAGCAGAGTTAGGCCAACATTGAGCACTGTCCCCACCCTCAGTTTCCAGGCTGGGCAGTCTGACACTTTTCAGAGCTTTAATGTCACAAAATTAAAGTACTAAACAAATAAAGATTTTTAATTATATAATAGATTCATAGATTATAGGACTGGAAGGGACCTCGAGAGGTCATCGAGTCCAGTCCCCTGCCCGCATGGCAGGACCAAATACTGTCTAGACCATCCCTGATAGACATTTATCTAACCTACTCTTAAATATCTCCAGAGACGGAGATTCCACAATCTCCCTAGGCAATTTGTTCCAGTGTTTAACCACCCTGACAGTTAGGAACTTTTTCCTAATGTCCAACCTAGACCTCCCTTGCTGCAGTTTAAACCCATTGTTTCTGGTTCTATCCTTAGAGGCTAAGGTGAACAAGTTTTCTCCCTCCTCCTTATGACACCCTTTTAGATACCTGAAAACTGCTATCATGTCCCCTCTCAGTCTTCTCTTTTCCAAACTAAACAAACCCAATTCTTTCAGCCTTCCTTCATAGGTCATGTTCTCAAGACCTTTAATCATTCTTGTTGCTCTTCTTTGGACCCTTTCCAATTTCTCCACATCTTTTTTAAAATGCGGCGCCCAGAACTGGACACAATACTCCAGCTGAGGCCTAACCAGAGCAGAGTAGAGCGGAAGAATGACTTCTCGTGTCTTGCTCACAACACACCTGTTAATACATACCAGAATCATGTTTGCTTTTTTTGCAACAGCATCACACTGTTGACTCATATTTAGCTTGTGGTCCACTATAACCCCTAGATCCCTTTCTGCCGTACTCCTTCCTAGACAGTCTTTTCCCATTCTGTATGTGTGAAATTGATTTTTCCTTCCTAAGTGGAGCACTTTGCATTTGTCTTTGTTAAACTTCATCCTGTTTAACTCAGACCATTTCTCCAATTTGTCCAGATCATTTTGAATTATGACCCTGTCCTCCAAAGTAGTTGCAATCCCTCCCAGTTTGGTATCATCCGCAAACTTAATAAGCGTACTTTCTATGCCAATATCTAAGTCGTTGATGAAGATATTGAACAGAGCCGGTCCCAAAACAGACCCCTGCGGTACCCCACTCGTTACGCCTTTCCAGCAGGATTGGGAACCATTAATAACAACTCTCTGAGTACGGTTATCCAGCCAGTTATGCACCCACCTTATAGTAGCCCCATCTAAATTGTATTTGCCTAGTTTATCAATAAGAATATCATGCGAGACCGTATCAAATGCCTTACTAAAGTCTAGGTATACCACATCCACCGCTTCACCCTTATCCACAAGGCTCGTTATCCTATCAAAGAAAGCTATCAGATTGGTTTGACATGATTTGTTCTTCACAAATCCATGCTGGCTGTTCCCTATCACCTTACCACCTTCCAAGTGTTTGCAGATGATTTCCTTAATTACTTGCTCCATTATCTTCCCTGGCACAGAAGTTAAACTAACTGGTCCGTAGTTCCCTGGGTTGTTTTTATTTCCCTTTTTATAGATGGGCACTATATTTGCCCTTTTCCAGTCTTCTGGAATCTCTCCCGTCTCCCATGACTTTCCAAAGATAATAGCTAGAGGCTCAGATACCTCCTCTATTAGCTCCTTGAGTATTCTAGGATGCATTTCATCAGGCCCTGGTGACTTGCAGGCATCTAACTTTTCTAAGTGATTTTTAACTTGTTCTTTTTTTATTTTATCTGCTAAACCTACCCCCTTCCCATTAGTATTCACTATGTTAGGCATTCCTTCAGACATCTCGGTGAAGACCGAAACAAAGAAGTCATTAAGCATCTCTGCCATTTCCAAGTTTCCTGTTACTGATTCTCCCTCTTCACTAAGCAGTGGGCCTACCCTGTCTTTGGTCTTCCTCTTGCTTCTAATGTATTGATAAAAAGTCTTCTTGTTTCCTTTTATTCCCGTAGCTAGTTTGAGCTCATTTTGTGCCTTTGCCTTTCTAATCTTGCCCCTGCATTCCTGTGTTGTTTGCCTATATTCATCCTTTGTAATCTGTCCTAGTTTCCATTTTTTATGAGACTCCTTTTTATTTTTTAGATCATGCAAGATCTCGTGGTTAAGCCAAGGTGGTCTTTTGCCACATTTTCTATCTTTCCTAACCAGCGGAATAGCTTGCTTTTGGGCCCTTAATAGTGTCCCTTTGAAAAACTGCCAACTCTCCTCAGTTGTTTTTCCCCTCAGTCTTGATTCCCATGGGACCTTACCTATCAGCTCTCTGAGCTTCCCAAAATCTGCCTTCCTGAAATCCATTGTCTCTATTTTGCTGTTCTCCCTTCTACCCTTCCTTAGAATTGCAAACTCTATGATTTCATGATCACTTTCACCCAGGCTGCCTTCTACTTTCACATTCTCAACGAGTTCATCCCTATTTGTTAAAATCAAGTCTAGAACAGCTTCCCCCCTAGTAGCTTTTTCAACCTTCTGAAATAAAATGTTGTCTCCAATGCAGTCCAAGAATTTGTTGGATAGTCTGTGCCCCGCTGTGTTATTTTCCCAACATATATCCGGATAGTTGAAGTCCCCCATCACCACCAAATCTTGGGCTTTGGATGATTTTGTTAGTTGCTTGAAAAAAGCCTCATCCACCTCTTCCACCTGGTTAGGTGGCCTGTAGTAGACTCCTACCATGACATCTCCCTTGTTTTTTGCCCCTTTTAGCCTAACCCAGAGACTCTCAACACTTCCGTCTCCTATGTCCATCTCTACCTCAGTCCAAGTGTGTACATTTTTAATATATAAGGCAACACCTCCTCCCTTTTTCCCCTGTCTATCCTTTCCCTAATGTCAGGCAGCTACTCCCTGTGCCTTTCCCCAGCAGTCCTCACGGGCTGCAATGCTCCAGCTTAGTCCTTCACCACAAACTGTAGGATTGCAAAGTCCATCATCCACTGATTTGCTGCCACCTGGTTCATTAAATGTCTTTTCATTGTTACCATTTCCCTAGTTCTCCATACCACATCCACTCATCTGCCTGATTTTCCCTCCTCCTCACCCTTCCCTGTATCTGTGCATGCGCCCATAGTCCTTACTCTCTCCCCATCTTTCCTCTCTGTTCCTTATACCTTCCCTGTTGTTTTGTCCCAGACCTCCTCATCCCTCCATTGAATCTCTCCAACTCTCACATCCAGTAGCCACTTCCCTTACTCTTATCACATGGAACGAAAAGGGTCATGGGGAGCGGGAGGAAACACGATAAATTGCCCAAAAAGAGTTTTAGGGGCAGATCCTTCGCTGAAGTCAATGGAGATGTACTGATTTATATCAGTTGAGGATCTGGCCCATAGTTTGTATTTAAAATAAAGGAAGAAGAGTCCATTAGCACTCTAGAACCTTCTGTATTATCAAGGTGTGCACATAACTTACCTGAGTAATCACATTTCTTTTACTACAACCCCTGTCTTCCCTGTGGTCTCTCTCTATTGTTGGTGCATCATGTCTGAATTTAAATTTACAATTTATATTGTAGAGGCAAAGTGTGTGTTTGTACAGTGCCTAGCACAATGAAGACAAGATCCTGATTGGAGTCTTTGAGTGCTACCACAGTCCAGATGATAATCTGCACAACACAGGAATTCTATATGAGAGAACTAGCCAAGACGTCTTCTCTGCTCTGGAATTCTTGAGCTGGGCAGAAGTGGGGTGTCACCCCACAGTGATGTGGCCATCACAGCATGCTACCAAGTTGTTAGTAAATTATATACAGAGAAGAAGAAGATGATGATGTAGGGTGGTATAATGTTTGTCTGCATGAGTTCGGTTATGTCCTCGTCGGGTTTGGTACATCTCTGCCTGGAATTGGAGGGTTATAAAAGCTCTCTGAATTACTAGGGGTCCAGCTGCACAAGTCTCAAAGGGAGCCATGGAAGCCTCTTAAAATGGACTCTGAATTGCTTTTCCATGTATGAAAACATCATACTATTGAAGTTGAGTATTGTGGATCCTTCTTGGACTAGACCTTGTGTCCCCCACTGGGACACTCCCCTTTCCAATGGTGTAAGGCAGTGTACCCGAAAGTAGAATTTGCCCTGCATTTGAGATGCCGGCCCAGATTCTGATCTCACTCACTCCAGAACAACTCCGTTGACTTGAGCAGAGTTACTTTGGATTTGCACTGGTGCAGCTGAGATCAGAATCTGGTGCACATGAGCTATACTGTTGATGGTGATAAGCCATAATAGAATCTGTCTCACTCTGCCATAGCTGCATAGGCTCTGCAGTGCCAACAGAAGTAGAAAGTAGGAAAGGGGCCATGGATGAGAGAAAAATGCCTAGGCCTCCTCCACTCATAACTTCCCTGGAGAATGCCTCCTCATACACATGGGCTGAGTTGCTGGGCCAGCACTCTATTTTTAGAAGCAGTGTTCTTCTCTTCACACACACACACCCCAGTGGCTCTGCACAGGTGAGTTGCTTGAAACAGGTCCAATGATGGAGCTTGCAGAACATTCAGTCACTGTATTGAAGATTTGGGGTAATTTCTATCTGGCAGCATTCACCTCCTCTCTAATATCGCTAAATCACTCCTGCCAGGGATAATTTATCCCTGGATCTTGAAAAACATTTTTGAAAAGATTTTTTTTTTCTGTCGAAATGGATCAGGTTGTGCCAGGTGCCTGGTATTTTCCAAATGGTTATCTGACAGAGACCACCTCCGGATATCCTTATGAGATCTTTACCCCTGTCCTTTTCAACTGGCACAGTCACTGAAGACAGTGCTATACTGTGAATACACTGAGCAATGTATAAACATTTCCAGCAAGTGCTCTTAGTGGAAGTTCCTTTGCCAAGTAATGCCTAGCTCCCTGGTGATGGTTATGAAAAATTATTTTTGTTCATATAGGGGAACAAATGAGAAGAATTTTCAGTCCCTTGCCCTTATTCACTGCAGACCTAGGACACAGACTATGGGAGAGGGGTTTTTGTGTGTGTGTGTGTGATCAGCTGATAGTACATCTAAACAGTTGTGACCAAATGGCACACCGTCTGGGTTGGCTAGTGGAAGAGGCCAGTGGTCGGAACATTAAGCTATGGTGTAGGAGGTAAAGAGGTGAGAGTGCAGCATAAAAGAACAGGGGAAGCATAGCAGTGCAAGAGAGAGGGGTTGAGTTGTGCGAGGACAAGTGCAGAGTCCTGCACTTAGGACGGATGAATCCTATGCACTGTTACAGACTAGGGACCGAATGGCTAGGTAGCAGTTCTGCAGAAAAGGCCTTAGGAGTCACAGTGGACGAGAAGCTGGATATGAGTCAACAGTGTGCTCTTGTTGCCAAGAAGGCTAACGGCATTTTGGGCTGTATAAGTAGGGGCATTGCCAGCAGATCGAGGAATGTGATCGTTTCCCTTTATTCGACATTGGTGAGGCCTCATCTGGAGTACTGTGTCCAGTTTTGGGCCCCACACTACAAGAAGGATGTGGAAAAATTGGAAAGAGTCCAGCGGAGGGCAACAAAAATGATTAGGGGTCTGGAGCACATGACTTATGAGGAGAGGCTGAGGGAACTGGGATTGTTTAGTCTCCAGAAGAGAAGAATGAAGGGGGATTTGATAGCTGCTTTCAACTACCTGAAGTGGGGTTCCAAAGAGGATGGAGCTCGGCTGTTCTCAGTGGTGGCAGATGACAGAACAAGCAGCAATGGTCTCAAGTTGCAGTGGGGGAGGTCTAGGTTGGATATTAGGAAACACTATTGCACTAGGAGGGTGGTGAAGCACTGGAATGCGTTACCTAGGGAGGTGGTGGAGTCTCCTTCCTTGGAGGTTTTTAAGGCCCGGCTTGACAAAGCCCTGGCTGGGATGATTTAGCTGGGAATTGGTCCTGCTTTGAGCAGGGGGTTGGACTAAATGACCTCCTGAGGTCCCTTCCAACCCTGATATTCTATGATTCTAGGACATGAGGAATGGAGGCAGAAGAAGAGGAGGGTCAAAGACTCTATGTTGGACACCCCTGCTAAATAAAAAAATTATTTACTCAACTTTTATTGATTAGGGAAAATATTAAAAATTAAAACATCATAGAAAATCCTGTATTTTGATTAGTCAATACTGTCATAATTTGCATAGGTGCATTATGTGATGTCAGAGCTTAAATTCTCTTGAAATATTTTCTGGAGCCCCCCACACACCACCCCTTCTCTGCCTACAGGGCTTCTGCCCTGCGGTGGGGTGGTGGGGCTAGGGGCTTCTGCCCTGAGGGGCAGCAGGGCTCCGGGCTTTAGCCCCATGGGTGAGAAGGGGTGCCAGTGGGGGAAGGGCTTCAACCCTGCAGAAGGTGCCAGGAGGAGGGGCTTCAGCATAGTCATAGTTCAACTTCTATATTTGGGGGGGTCAGGATCGGTGGGGGGTCTGGATGTGGGGGGTGGGACTTGTGGGGGGTCTGGGTGTGAGAGGGCTCCAGATGAAGAGGGAGAGGATCAGCGGAGTGGGGATTCAGGTGCAGAGAAATTCCAGGTGCGTGGGGTGAGGCTCAGCGGGGGCTTCTGGATGTGTGTGGGGGTCTGGATGCACGGGGGCCACCCCCCGCAGCTTACTCAGGACTAGCAGCTGAGCCAAGCGCAGAAGTCCCCTGGGAGTAATTCACTCACTCACCTGGGCTTGTCACTGCTGCACAGAGGCCTAGAAAGCCCTCCCCTTCCGCCACAGGGGGGAACTGACCTGCTAGCAGAGAACACCTGGCTGGCGTCACTGCTGCCCCCCTCCTCCCCACACCAACCAACATTCCTCTGCAAGAAGGAAGCATCAGGGGAGGGCTAACAAGGGAGAAGATATGTAGGTGCCCCCCGCCCACATTGCTTCTCCACCCATGGGCTTCAGCCTCATCCCCCCGGGAGAGGCGCTGGGGCTCAGGGCTTTAAAATATTTACCAGACTCAACTCTGGACAGCTCTGGCTGAATTTAAGCCCTGTGTGATGTACTTCAATTAAAAAAACCTAATAATAAAACACCACCACTTATATAACTCTTCACATCCTCCAAGTGCTTTGCAATACAAACTATAGTCAATCCACACCAGGCAAGTAAATCTCATTAGCCCTCTTTCATAGATAAGTTAATTGAGGCTGACAGGATAAATACTGTCACCCAAGATCACAGAGAGGGAACAGTAGTATCCAGTAGTTTGGACGTGTGGTGTCCGTTACTTGTCTATTGTCATTACTTCTGACCAATCAGAAAGCAAGATTTGCTATAACCACTCTATAATAATATTTATAGATACACATATTTGACTATTCACATTTATGTATCACCACAAAAGCATTGTTTTATATATCAATATCAATATCTGCATGTAGATGTATAGATACGAATCACTGCAAGCGTTCTGCTGACAGAACACAAGCTGCAGGCCCCCATGGCAGAAAATTCACCAACAGCAGAGTGACAACAATGCAATGCAGGGAACACTGCTGGAGATTCCATCTTTGGAATGAGCCCAAATGGTGAAAGTCAGACTAGGAACTCTTGATTTCTAATCTCAGCTCTAGTGTGGGGCCCTGGACAAGTCACTTATGGCTCAGGTTTCAGGTGTGCCTAGCACCCAAGATTTCTGTTGGAGTCAGTGGGAGCTGGGAATACTGAACACCTTTGAAAATCAGGCCATTAATCTTTCTGAGTCTGTTTCCCTAGCTGTAAAACGTTCAGAAGGTTTTTGAGAGAGACAAGATGGGTGAGATATCTTTAATTGGACTAGCTTCTCTTGGCGGATGGTAAAAGCTGTTGAGCTACCCAGAGCTCTTCTTCACGTCAAGCCCCAGCTTGTACTTTCCACTAACAGAAGTTAGTCCAATGAAAAATATTACCTCACCTACCTCATTCTCTCATCTTGGAACCTTATCCTGGGCTACAACAATACTGCAGTTGGGAAAGTTTTGTTGTTTGTCAGAAAATAAAGGCTTGTGGGGAAAGTCTTTCCCCATGTCACGTCTTTAAAATGATTCATACAACACGAAACTTTCAAGCTTGAACTAAATATTCTACCTACATTTTGATAAACAGAAATGAGATGATGTTTAACATTTTCTTTAAATCATGGGATAAAATTATAGCCCCATTTAAGTCAATAGGAATTCTGCTAGTGATTTGAATGGGGCCAAGATGTCTATCTATAACATAAACTATATGGCAGTCAAAATGTGAGATGGACATTTTGAGAGTTAAGAGGGAATTTGAAGGACAAATTACTGAAGACATAAAAGCAGATAATTTCTTTAAGAATATCAGAAATAGGAAGCCTGCTAAATTATTCTAGATTACCAAGAAGTAAAAGGAGCAATTAAGGATGATATGGATATTGCAGAGAAACTAAATGATTTCTTTGTATCAGTCTTGTCCACAGGGGACAATAGGAACAGACTTGTAAACAGTAGCTCTGAGGTAGACAATAAAGATGAAACCCTGTCAGAAACAGAGGTGTGAAGGAAATTGGTGCTAGAACAAATATTTAAATTGCAGCAAATCACCAGGACACAATCTTGAAGGAATTTGAGAATGAGGTGACTGGGCTGGTAATAAAATAATTCAATCTCTCCTTAAATTTAGCTACTGTACCAGAAGCAAGAAGGGTAACAAATATTGTACCTATTTTTTAAAAAGGTAGAAAAATGGTGGAAACTACATGCATGTGAATCTCATTTCAGAACCAAGTAAACTGGTTGGAAATAGTAGCCATAAAATATGTAGATGGTTGTGACCTAAGTGGAAATAATACACATCTGTAGGAATATTCTGAGGTAATCGTATGCACTGATGCATTCTAAATATATTACATTTAGGAATAAAAACCCTGGAAACACCCCATTTGTGGCTCAGTGGGAAGTAAACTCCAGATTTCCCGAGTCCCATCCGAGTGCCCTATCTACTAGCTCAATCCTTTCTCTCAGTGGGAATTGTCCTAAAAACAAACAAGGGTTTAAGATGCATTAAAGAAAGAATAAACCATAATACTGGAAATATTAAAAAGCCATTATATAAATTGATGGTGCGTCCACACTTTGAGAAGTGTGTTCATTTCTGGTCACCGTGTCCTGAAAAACATTTAGCTGAAAAAGTCCAGAGAAAGGGAATAAAAATTATCGAAGGTATGGAAACATGAGGCAAGTGAGGAGATTATTAAAAGATCAGGACTATGTAGTTTAGGGAAGAGACAAATAAGAGGTGAAATGACAGAGGAAAGTAAAAATAATGAATAGCATAGAGAAGGGTGGTTGCATGCTGCTACTCACTGATTCTCAAATATAAGGGGGACACTCAATGCAATTAAAAGGAAACACATTTAAAATTGATAAAAGGATTTTTTTTTTACAGACGGCATAAATAATTACCTACCCAAGATGATATTGAGCCAAAGGGCTCCATGGATTTTTAAGATTAAATTTATGTTTGAATAAATATCAGGACACAAATCCAGTCACTAACGGACAGGAATTAGGAAGAAACTTCCTCCAGAGGCAAGATATTGTATACTTGGCCTTTATGGGGTTTTGTGTACCTTCCCCTGAATGAACTGGTACTGGTCACTGTCTGAGACAGAATATTGGACTAGATCAGTGGTCCCCAACGCGGTGCCCACGGGTGCCATGGCGCCCGCCTAGTGCCTAGCAGAGGAGAGAAGTCGCGGCCCCGCGCCTGACGTGGACAGAGAACTCAGGCTGCGGGCACGGTGTTCTCTGTTCCCGGCAGGTGCGGGGCCCGCCTAGTGCCCAGCAGGGGAGAGAAGCCGGGGCCCTGCGCCTGCTGGGGACAGAGTACTCTGGGGCTGCGGGCGCCAGTGTTCTTTGTCCTCGCGGCTTCTCTCTGGCTTCTCTCTTCTCTCTGGATTCATATATTATGTAATATTAAATATGATGTTTTTGTATTATTTAATGTACAAATACAAAATAAGCCTTGAAAAATTGTTGGCACCTGCCACACTCTTCTGAAAACATGAATGTGCTAATGGCCACAAAAAGGTTTGGGGGTCCACTGGACTAGATGAATCATTGGTCTTATCCATTTTGCTAGTTCCTATGTTCTTATAGTCCTACATTAAATCAGAAAATCACATATAATTCCAATATTTCACATATACTATCAGAGTTTCTTTCTTTGGAATAATGAAATATTAATTTTTAACTGATTTGCAGATGATTAACCTTAAGATCAAAGCAGCATACAGTTCTTCTTGGCTGAAATTAAAACCAGAGAGCCAAGATTATCTCTGGTGTAACTCTACAGTACTCATTGGCATTGCACAAGGGATTAATTGGGCTTGGATAATTTAAGAAAAGGTTATTTTTATGTAGAATTAAAAGCTGTTTGATGAATAGAAGTTACATGAGTGGAAAATTACACTGGTATGTTCTACTATGTAAGTACAAAATATAGAGCCAAAGATTAATGAAAAAGAAAAGCCTCTGTGAAAACACAGTAGGGTGCAGATTGTAATACAAATTGAAGGAAGCATAGATTCTCAGCTGCCATGCTGTTCTAATCTTGGAATAAGAGCCTTATGATATTCATTGATTGGCAGCAAACAATGGTATATGTTGTATAGGCTGAATACTGGCACCAGATACACGTGCATCTGCCATTGAAGTTAAAGGCAAATTTGGCCTTCAGTTGCTTTCATCTACAACCTGCAATACCTTCTCACAATATGGCATAGCATTTATATATATATATATAATTATGAATATACTTCAATTAGCATTTTTATTAGCATGAAATAACCTTCATTTTCATCCGTCTACTCTCAAGCACACATACAAATACAAATTCTGCAGCAAAAATGTTGAATTTTGTAATATCTTGGAAAAATGCCAGATTCCATGGCTGCACAATGACAAAGTCCATGAGGCTCTGAGTGAGATGACTGGGGCAATTTAACCTTCCAGAGCCATTGTTTCAAGCTTTGCAGAAGCTTAACATCTATAAAATGAATACTGAGGTTCTGGAGCACAATTCTGCAGCAAGGGGCAAATTCTGCAATCACAAAATGCACAGGACCCTGTATACAGTTGGCAGGTGTATAATAAAATGTAGGTTTAATAAACTGTTCTGGTGACATGTTACATTTTAGATACTTGGGCATATATACCTCTACCCCGATATAACACGACCCGATATAACACGAATTTGGATATAACGCGGTAAAGCAGTGCTCCAGGGGGCCGGGTCTGCGCGCTCTGGTGGATCAAAGCAAATTCGATATAACGCGGTTTCACCTATAACACGGTAAGATTTTTTGGCTCCCGAGGACAGCGTTATATCGGGGTAGAGGTGTAGTTTCAAAGTAGCCATGTGACACCTATTAAATTTATCCACCTACACTATGGGTTTAAGATACTTTTTTAAGACAGAATGGGTAGATAGTAGCCATATAACACATGGCCTAACTGATACATGTGAAACTCAATAGTTTACCATTTTGGACCAGATCTTCTGCACTGTTAGGCCATAGCACAGTGCATCTCAGGAGGAAGGGTATGGCGTGTTTACATGCCAAAGTGGCTGTAAGCCACCTTTGCTTTCTTCTAGAAATCCCGGGCTAGCTGAGTGCTGGGCATGTCTCCTGGCGCAAGCTGGAGCAGCCTCCAGAGCACTGTGTGTGTTCATCTGCTGATAGTCCCAAGGGAGCTGTAATTGCAGCCAGGGATTGCCAGGACATAAGGGACCCTGGCTATGCCTTCTCCTTCCCCAGCCACACCCCTGTCCTGGCATCATAAAACCCAGAGTACCATCTCTGTGCTGCTGGATAATCCCACCTCCTCCATTGGGGTGATCTTTTTGTGATTGGCTACACAGGATTTAGGTACAGTATCTCCTGGTTGTGTGATACAAAGGGGGTCAACATCACAAGTTTAAGCCATGCCCACGTGGTGTGGTGCTATGTTTCCCCCTGGTGGTGTCTAAAGCCAACCAGAGATTGATGCGCCTGCTACATACAGCCTTGGCTAAAACGTGGTGGTCTTTTTACCTCAGGCTGTAGACGCTCATACATTAAGATCTATAGATCCCAGCTTCAATCCCCACTGCTGATGACCCACCTAGGGGCATTTGTTTACACAGGGGAAAATCTGGGCCTTCATTTTTTGATAGTTTACTGAAAGGAATCCTTGTCATTTCCTTATAGAAACAGAATACCATCAAGGGCATGACATACCAGAGCTTTCTCTTCCTGAAGGGACTGCATACAGGCACAGAGCACACGGACTCAAGTACAATAAAAATAGAGGAGTTTTAAAAGTCTTCAGTAACACCTTTATCTCCTTCAGATCACAGACTAGTTTCCTTCATTTAATTACATAGATAAAGTTTAAAGTTAGCTTTCTTTGTAGATGAAAGTTAAGTTTCCTGTTGGGGGTTTCCCCTTGGTCCCTCTGGAGCACTGATAAACCATCATTTCTACTTCATCTAGCAACAAGAGGCTTCTGAAAATAGCACTGGCATTTTGAAGTTGTTCTTTTTTTGATGTTCTATTATACTGCACTTTTCAATGCTCACAAATGGATTCAAGAGGAAAGATTTTTCTCCCCTCCTCACCTCCCCCAAAAAAAGACAAAATGGAACCAAAATTACCAAAATAAAATAAAAAAATCCTCTAGTGACTTTCATCTGATTGTGGTTAGATTTCTTTTTCATAAACACTAACCTCATTAGAAAGACATTTGTGCCTAATTAGCTATAGAAATTATTCATTTTAAATACAACTTGTAGTCTTACCTGTTTTCCTTGGAATGACAACAAATCAACAGGCCAATTGAAAATATCATTTCTAATTTCTAATTGGAGTCACTAAAAATGTACTGCAACTTTGCAAAATTCTACTGGCCCATAGTGAATTATTTTTTTGATTGGCAAATAAAACATCATTAGGGTTTTTTATTATCATCAATCATTATAGTAGAGGGAAAGAAGTAAACTAAGGTCCTGGATAGGTCAGTTTTCACAGCAATTTTCCAAACTAAAGGAAAGGGTATGATCCTGTGAGTTGAAGAGTGCCCTCAACTCCCACTGACCTCAAAAAGAGCTGAAGGGATCAGCAAACTGAGGTTCTTATTGAGTAAAGTGTCCATAGTGGAAATAAATTTCAGTATCCTCCCAAAGCATTTTTTGTGTGCACATCCTCCCAAGAAATAGTCGCAATGCAATTTCTGTTTCTGGGTGTCTGACAAAAGTGTATAGCATAGAAATTATTCAGACTGTAAGCTTTCAAATACTATTAATTAAAATAGTTTTTACCTTTCTCCTCCACCATCAAATCATTATCTTGGTTGATTACTGAGTCCTGGTGTAGGCCTACATAATGTCAAGTGGGCTTCCATCAAATTAGTCAGAAAATTTGAATCACGAATAAGGTGTCTCACTGTTTGCTGGAAATCCTAACTTTGTACATATTTTTAATGTGAAAAACTCTGTTAAAAATAAGTATTCAGACCTTCATGAATGTAGATTTTGTTTATTCTTTTTTTCAGAAGAAAAGTGTGGAGTATTCCTGTCTTGGTTTAATTGTAATTCTTCAATATTAACTTAGTTCCCTCTCCAGGATAAATTGTGATCTCTATTGTACATCTAAAGGGTATAGAATTCAAAACAGCAGGAGGGTGCTCTGTTTACAGTACATATGGCTACCAGCAATTAATGTGGATTTTACAGACTGTTTATTCTGTTGTGCTGCTAAATAAGTAAGGGGGACATTGTAAAATATAATAAAATAACCTTGAGATAGAGCGCACATGTAGAAGGAAATGCTCACAAGTGTAGGACACACACTCACAGTGCATCTTTCCTTTTCCAGTTTTTGGTTTTCCCCAATAGGTTTTTTGTTTGAATCATATAATTTCATGCCTAATTCTGCAAGGTGCTGACAGATAGGAGCTGAGAGTAAAGGACCACTTTGAAGGATTGGGCCCTCAATTTCTCAGTTTTATTTATGCCTTCAAAAAAGGTCAGTTAGATAGGAAAGTGGAGGAGCTGTCTGAAATGTCTGCCTCTGTGTCATCCTGCTGTAGATTAAACCCATGTATTCAGTGAAATTAGAATGATGCAGTGCGTTCAGTATCTGCCTTTTTCCAACAGAACTAGTAGTCCTAGTGGAAAGAAAACCTGTGCAATGCTAGCTGCACAGATTTCTCATATGGCAAACCAAAAATAAAAAATCTCCAGGGCAGCCCATTGGAACAGATGTCTGAAACCTTCAGGGGACACCCTTCTCCCAAAAATGGTCAAGAACTCCTCCACACACAAACATACACTCTCCCATAAGCAAATTTTTCTGGAGATACATCTGACAAATAATTCCCCCTTCTCTGCTCCATGAAATGAAAATCTGCTGCTTTGCTGAATCGGGATGGGCAAATTCCTGCTTTAAACGTGAGCTCAGTCTTGTATTGCCTCTAAAACATGTTTTCCTTCTATGCTTCATTAAACAGCCTACTTCGGCTGGAATGCTTGACAAGACCTATGATACTCCCACATAGCCCAGGTGCATTTTGTTGGTATCAGGTGTAACTCAAGTAATTTAAGTGTCTGAAAGTGCAGGTCAGATGTTTTGGGCCTGAACATAGTGTAAATGGGCTCCCATTTTTAAAAAAGAATACCAATTTATTTAAATGGAAATTTTGGAAAGAATCTTTATACATCTTTTTGAAAAGCCCTTATTAATCCTTTGATATGCTGTACTTCTTATCTGGGCAAACCTGACCCCTTCATCTGTGATAACAAAGCACAGTGCCTGCAGCAGAACTATTATACTATTCCACTGCATTGTGGAGGGAGAAGTGTGCTGGGAGCCTGCTCAGGGCCGGCCTGCACCCCCCCCCCCCTTTTTATGCCAGAAGATTACTCTAGAGGGGCTGATAAGGAAAAGGGGGGTGGGAGCAGGCTCAATTGTGGCTCCACCAGCCCTGCTCCTTCTCCACAACTGTGTGGGTCTTTCAATCATTCCTCGCCCCTCCATGAGGAGAGAGACGGAGACAACACCCATCACTGCTGCTCTACAGGATGGGATAGGATCATCTCCCCTCCCCCCCACCACCACCCGTAAGCATATCCTCCTTGTACACAGCCCTATTACTTGGTCTGTGTGCAGAAGGAAGGATTTGGCCCATAATTTTGACCACTTCAGGCCACCCACATCTCCCTTACTCACTGAAGTCTCTCCATGTGAAAAGCCAATGGAGTTTGCACCTTTTCCCCTCTGGTAAAATCAGTAGATATGCCCCTACTTACAGCATGTCTGAACTATCCCCATGATCTTCTAGAGTGATTTATTTAGTGGCCTACAGGGAAACCACCCCTTCTAATCTGTTCCCTCAATACTGTGAACATTCAAGGACACATCCTTGTTCCCTTACTCACGTTGAGAAGGATCTCACTCTGAGTCCTCTCACTGACTTCAGTGGGATCACTCAAGTAGTAACGTACTGTTCTGCATAGGTAAGATATTAGAATCTGGCCCTCAGTAACTTCCCAGCCAGGGAATATATATTTCTCCTGCTTCCTTCCCACCCATTACAAATAAATCACTGGTCTTTTATGCATAGATGCTTCACCAGTTTAAGTGACAGAAGAGTATCATTTTTAAATATAACTTGACTACTGTAAAACTGATAATTTTCACAGCCAAAATGATTTTGCTCTTGTTGTCTAACAGGAGCGATCAATATGCAAAGAAATTATTTTTGCAACAAAAAATATTAGCAATACTCTGTAAATAAAGGGGATGCTAACATAGCAAACTAGTGATGTGATTATGCATCTAGTGAAGCACATACTTTTCTTTAACACTGGTTAACAACTCGGTATCATATAACAGATGTACATTTGCACTTTGGGATAACTGTACCCAATAAAACAGAATATCAAACGATTTACAACCTTGTTTAAAACCGAGATGCCAAGTGTTCTGGACAATCTTGTCTCTCTGAAAATGTCGGGGTTGTCCCCAGCTTCTTATGAGTGGACTTGGGAGCTATTAGCACTTTTCATCCCCTCCCTCCAGACAGCAACTATACTATCTTTGCCCATCCAATTACAATAAGCTTTCTGAAGGGCCTTGTCAGAATCTTTCCTCCATTGCTGAAACTAATCCTGACCTCAGCAAATTCCCCATTTAAGCCTTTGCTCTCATGTTCTTTCACTTATCTTTCTATGAACATTGCCTTTCTAGTTGCAATCACCTCAGCCAGATGAGTAGTCATATACTGTCTTCCATGGGGATAAAATTTCTCTAAGGTTATATCCTAAATTCAGTCTGAAGGTGATCTCAGAATTCCATCTGAACCAAGTCATCCACTTACCTGTCTTCTATCTGAAGCCCCATCCCCACAGGGAGGTCCATCCACTCTCCGGATGTCTGATGAGCCTTGGCTTTCTACTTACAGAGGACACAACTCTTCAAGAAATCCACTAAACAATTTGTTCTCTTCACTGAACATATGAGAGGAGAAGCAGGCACCTCATAGGAACATTCTAGGTGGATTTTGGGCTGCATCTGCTTTGCCCTGAATTGACAGATAACGTTGCCTCACAGAGTCTGAGAGCTCACTTGATTAGAGCTCAGGCTGCCTTGATAGCTTCACTTGGAAATGTTCCTCTTCTGGAGAGCTGGAGAGCAACAACATGGGGCTCTGTGCACACCTTTGCAAGACATTACGCCCTAGTACTGTACAGGCTTCTACAACTGACTCCTTCTGCAGCAGAGCAGACCTTCAATCTGTGGTACAACTGGGCTCCTTGCACCCTCCTCCTCAGTGAATACTGCTTGTGAGTCACCTTGAGTGGAATACACATAGGGACCGTCACTCAAAGAAGAAGGATGGGTTACTTACCGTGTACAGTAGCTGGTGTTCTTTGAGATGTATGGCCCTACATGTATTCCATTACCCACCCCTTCTCCTCTGCTTGAGATCCTTATCCTAAATTTATTTGCAGTAGAGGAGGAACTGGAGAGGCAGTTGGTCCACACTGCCCCTTATGCCCTTGTTTCAGAGAAACATTTTAATTCAAAGTTATTTAGAACAGGTGTCTCTGTAATTGTGATACACTGGAGGTACTTGGGTTCAATAACCCTCATGATTACACTTCCACCTTTGTGGTGCAATGGTTTAGTCTTTGTACGCTGGCCAGTAATTTAAAGGAAAGTAAAAGTATAGTGTAAACACTGGCTGGTGGAAGACCTGAGAAAGGTGTTTATTTCCCTCCCTTATTTATACATTATTGGGATAGATTGTGAGGATTGGGGCCTGGAAATGCAGGGGTAAGAGTGTATCTTTGCTGCAGTATATCTGTGCTTCAGTCCAGGCTCCAGGGCCTGGGAACGTAAGTTAACCAAGCCAAGTGTGAACCTCCACACTTCTAAGCCATGCTTAAGTCACACACATGTAGCTATAGCCACACTGGTGCTGCACTAACCTAGGTTAGGTGCTAGGACTTCTGGGACACATCACATGGTTCTTAGCACGGCACTAAGCTGTGCTGTTCTATGCTATGAGTCTGTGGTCAGCTAGGAGCACATTGGTGGGCATCTGTGTTCAAGTGCTGTGTAGAAATGTAGCAGGCCTCGTGGAATGGGGTTTAAATGCTGAATGGGCATGTATAAACTTGTAGGTGATTTCTGTTGCAAAAGAAGGGAGAAGGGCAGGAATATACTACCCTGCAGGAATTGTGGGAAGGCATTGGAGGACTATCAACATCCAAGTTAAGTAACCTGGGTTACAGCCTTCATCTGCACCACAAAGTGGGCAGGTTCCAGCCCAAGTTAAAGCAGAGATTGGGCTACAAAGCTACACCCCCAGCTGGGTAATGTAGCCTGGTGTCAAAGCACCTGTGCTACTGGGTCAAAGGTTTTTGTGTGTGGATGGTAGGAGGGTGTGGCTAAAACCAGGTAAGAACCTGGGTTAACGTTGCAATGAAGACACACTCTAGGAGGTGCTGCTAACTCACTCAGGGTATGTCTACACTGCACAGTGACTTTGGGCTCTTATCCAGATTTTATCTTTAACTCCTGTGCCGATCCCAGAGAAGAACTTCTGACTCAGGTTTGGAGGTGCTTTAAGCCTGGACTAGCTGATCCAGCTGGAAGAGGATGGCTTAGAGCCCAGGCTCTGCTTTAACTTAGGCTGGAGCTCACCCACTTTGCAGGGAGGACACAGAGTAAATGACTCAAGTGCCGATAGTCCCATAATACCCTTCCTACAGTGTGCCCCAAAGGACAGACAAGTTCTCCCACAATCGACTGGGAACGAATCCTCAGGTGTCTCAGCACAAAGAACCAAGGCATATGTCCCCAGACCCACACGGGGAAGTGCAGAATCAACGAAGACACAAGAACTTGGATATTATTATTATCTGTATTATCAGCTTTGCTGCGGGAACATTAGCACCCAGGTTAGCCTATCCCAGGTGTAAATCACCCAGATTAACAGTGCAGCGTAGACATAGCCTGTCAGTCACACATATACACACCTCCAAGGAGGGAGAGGAATGGGCAAAATCTTGCCACAGCTCATCTAGCACACCAGGGGTAGCATAGTGGCATAGGCCAACAACAAGGGGCAGCAAAGAAGGAATTATGCTCAAGGAGGCAGCAACATGTCATCCTTCTGCCTTTTAGGAAGAGCTATGTCCCAGGGACCCAATCTAGTCCTATTGTTTGTAAAGGTGTGTGGTGTGTTGGTGGTTTCTGCATTACTAACAAGAAACACATTCGTAAAAGGGTCTCTGATGAATCAGCCTCCCATGCTTTCAACTAAACGAACTGCTAAATCATCCACAAACCTCCACTCACATTAGCCAGTGAACTTGTGATTGTAAGAGGAATGGCAAAAGTTTTGCTTCCAGAATGTCTGTTCTGAGGTACACTGGTGCATCCATTTTATCATCAGGCAATTTGTATTAATCCCAGTTTTTAGAGATATTAAAGAGAGTGAACAAAACACTACAAGAGGGGATGATAGTGAGGGATAAAGAGATGCAAAAACCTATTGTTCACCACAAAATATGATACTGTAAGGGTGTAGTCAGTGTATCGGGTGTCTCATTCATAGAGTGAATTCTTTCTAATGGTGATTTTGTGGTTGTGTGGGTTGGGAGAAAATTAATCTGTTTCCATGTAGTTAAAAAAGAAGCTGCATCAGGTGTATTTCAATAACACATAGTGAAGTTGTTCATAGTGGGACAAACCCTGATGTACTCACTCAGTCAAAGCTCTCTGACTTTGCCTGAATAAGGGCTGAGTAAGAATTTCAAGATTTGGTTCTAAATCTGAATTTAAAGCCAGGTGCAAAGATGTGAAAATGTCATATCCTAAGGTAAAATTTACACTTATGAGCCCAGTCCTTTGAAATGCTGATTTCCTCAACTTCCACTGACATCAGATGGCTCTCAGTAAGTTTCCATATTGGGCCCTAGAAGTACAATCTTCATAGCCCTTATGAGTGCCAAAGCAGAGGCTGTAGTGTCTTCTAATAAAAATCCTAGATCCCCCACCTCTTTGTGGAATATCCTGCACAAAAGTCACAGAGCAGCATTTTAACTTCATTTTGGACATCATCAGTTTGTATCACTAGTACAGGACAGTTGATTAGTACTTTATCATTTTTGCCCATAACCTTTATAGGTGTTGTCACATCAAAGGTTGTAGTTTAAAATAATAATAATTGTCATTGGACTGACTGCTCTTCTCAGCATCATAACTATGATAGATCAAAGTGGACAAGCTATCCTTACCTGTTAAGGTTTGACAGAGGGTGACAGATCAACTGCTAGTCTCGTCTCTATGGTCCAATAAACTGCACATTTATCCTGCTCATAAGTTCCATAATGGACTGGAAATTGCTTTCTCTTTATTGACATATTTTATTAAGGAAAGACTAAGTATATAATATATGACTTCAATAAATATATCATAAAACATTTATAGACAAGATTTTACTATTCTTAATTTTACAATAAAAATTTTATTCCAACATACACTGTTACCCTCATGCCACCCAAATTAACTTTGGAAGGCTGTGCAATGTAAGAGTAATACTATTTAATAAACCCGGTCCTGCAAAAATGCTGCCTTAGGATTGCTCACACGCATAAAGTTAGGCACATGTGTTAAGTGTTTGAAAGACCTTGTAGTTCATTCCATCTGAGGATCTCAAAGCTCTTTACACTCACTAGCTTATTAAGGCTTTCAATATCTTTGTGATGGGTGGTGTTAGTGCTGCGGAGAGTTGTTAAGGCTGTTAAGTTGTTACAGCTGCTCAGTGCTGCTGTTCTTGGAGCTCCGTTGTCAGCTGCACGAGTAGAGAGTGCAGCGTACCGATTCAGCAGATCTCAGTGTTATTCATAAGAAAGACCACAGGCTCAGTATAGTGATGAAGGCACTCAACCAGGGTGGTTGTTAACAAAGCACGGTACTAGCACCCCATAGGAGCTACAGGTATACTAACACATGTATGCCTGCAACAATGGTACCTGCTCAGTCAGCACACCAGGATGCTGTCTCCTCAGCAAGTACCAATATGCCCCTCCTATGACTTCTCCGTTTATTCATTGATACAAACAAGCTATGTATGACCCTCCAGATATTGTTAGTTACCATCCTTTTACCTTGTACCTGCTAGTTCAAACAATACGTCCTTATCCATTATCCTGTCATCCCCTCTTTATCTTTACAAGGAGTCAGTGTGTTCTTGTACCATCTCTTAGGAATGTATTTATGTAGTCAAGTATCAGGGGGTAGCCGTGTTAGTCTATATCTACAAAAACAAGGAGTAGCTTATGCCCAAATAAATCTGTTAGTCTTTAAGGTGCCACCAGACTCCTTGTTGTTTTTGTATTTATGTAGTTACTTGAGAGATCTCTGTGTTCCTGTACCATCCTCTCCAGTCAGGAATGTGCTTATTTGGTGTTAGCTAATACCTGGTGCATTGCTATTTTGGCAAGACCGGGCCTATTCTTGTTCACAGTCTTTGGTTCATACTGTTACTTATGCTTATGCTTATTAACCAGCAATTGGTTAATAAGTATCTTTATCCCCACTGAGGCACAGGAAGATAAAGTTACGTGTTCAAGATCATACAACCAGTCTTTGTCAGCAGCAGACTTCCAAAATCCTAGGCCTGTACTCAGGGCTTAAATTCTCATATATTATTTCCTGGAGCCCCCACCCCACGCCATTCAGCTGCAGGGTTGTGGGGTCTTGGGGCTTCAGCCCTTCTGGGCACACTGTGGCTCGCCTCTAGGGTTTGAAAATATTTACTGGAGTTCCACTCCAGAGAGCCCCAGCTGCTAAGCCTTGCCTGTACTTTAATCTTTAGACCATGCTTCTTTTTCTCTGACAGCTACTGTAGCCAGATAAGAGTGCCATTGAGCAGGGACTAGCATCATGGCCTACCAGGTAAAGCTGTCCTTCGCTCCCTCTTTCTTTAAAACTGTGTGGTTGTACGTTATGCATTTATTTGCTGGCCATGAGAATTTGAGTGGTATTGCATCAAATGGAATAGAAGGGTTACTACCTGTAGAAAAATAGGACCTCCCGAAAAGACCTATAGAATTTTTAATAGAAAATTATTAACTTGCTATGAAATTCTATAGGATTGTATTTGAAAACACTTATACAAAAGAGAGAATTCTCTGTTAATTTCTGTATAACTGCTATAGAATCCTGTTCAACTGCTATAGAACCTAATTGATATAATTTCTATTTAATTCTTTTCTATAAAGGAAGACTATATGGACAGTATCTTGTGCTAATAACGTAGCGAAAGCTTCCAGATTAGAGTCTGCAATGCGCTGCTTTTCGAGCAACTGCATTATAACTTTGCCAATTTGTAGGTGATATTCCGAAACAGGACAATGAGGTCTAGAGAAGAGTCAAGGCTGAACCTTGTTCTTTGGCAGGCTGAATGGCATCATAAAGACTAAGATTTCTCTTTTTAAAAAATCTGACATCTGTGACCTGCCAGAAATGAGATATGGATCACAAATATGGGAACTCACCCAGAAGATGGAATAGACACTAAAAGCTAGCCTTCAAAACATGAAAAGCATGTGAAGAGACTGGAGAAGAAACAATTGGAGCAGAGAGAAAACCAAAATGAAGGGCATTTTTAGGACTATGAAGAAGTTAGAGACAACCGTCTGGCCATGTCTCAAAAGAAATAGATGTAAATTAGAGAAAAGACCTATTACTATAGATCAGTGTCCATCCCTCTTGCTACACAGTGTAAGTAATGAATGCATCCTTTTATTGTTAGGAATACACATGTTTTCATATCACAAATGATTGTAGACTAGAATACACTTTCTAGTAGTTGGACTACACTTCCAGTGGCATAGAAATCAGTGTGAGCTGCCAGCCTTGAACATGGAGTGTAGCAATGAATAAGAGTTGCCAGGATTGAAGATAGATGTAAAGTAGTGGTCTCTGTCAAGGTACTTACAGGGCTCCCATCTGACAGTAGTATCTGAGCATCTCCCAGGACCCCTTACAAGCATGTATACGTCATTAAAAGCAGCATCTAAGGTCTGCTTGATATTAATCTCAGAGAAAAGCCAAAAATGCATGATCAGGGTAAGGATGGAATAATATGATTCCTCTCAGATTTCTTCGTTTGTTATTGGGAGCTCTTCCTTTTCCAGAAAGATGCAGCTGTGTTTTTGTGAAGTAGTTGCCTTTTGCCAAGTAGCAGAGACCAAGGTTTCTTTGGCCAGTTCCTGCAGTCTTTGTGTGAGTTCTTTGATTTATTTACATTGGCATTGCATAAGGAAGTAACAGATGCAAGTCAAACACACAGCAACCAAGTAGGCATTCTGTAGATCTGCTAATGAGAAAAGCAGAATTACAGTGGTTTTCATTAAAAAGTCAACATTTACCCACAATGGTACTGCAGCTGCTACCAGTCACAGGCTTGCAATTGCTATGGCATCTGAGGTACTGCTAGAAGAGTAAACATCAACTTTTTCTACTGATGACCATACTAGGACACCTGTAAAGGAAACTCTCCTTGTATATGAACTACACTATATGCAGGGAAGACATCAAATTCCATTTTACTAGAAAATCTATAAAGAAGTGTATTTATTAGTAAATACCCATTTTGTCCCACCCAGTTGGTTAATTTGACCCTTTTCTGACATTTTATAAAATAGCTGAAGCCGTGCATTTCCTCCTTCACACTAGGAGGGATGAGTGAGCTGCTGTTACTCACTGCTCCTTATACAGTATATCTGCTCTGTAGTTGCTGTACTCTACTGATAGTTGAGTTGACACTTGAGACTATGCAGACTGCACTGGCGCGGTGACTTAAGAATCTAGGCATAACTGCTTGGAGGGATCTGCCCCCTCCCTCGAGGACACTTGGCACTGTGTGCTAGACTGTGGATCAATGGCAGGGCGATTCAGCACAGTCACCTGGGATGTGCCGAGCACTGCGTTATTGATTATTCTGGATAAACTTGGTGCCCTGATTCAGGAGCTAGAAATCATAACGGGGGACACTCGATCGCTCTCCATTTTTTAAGATGGTTGGTTTGTGCCAAAGGATGCAAGTCATCTTTGAAACGTTTTTTTTTAAATATAAATGTGACATTTCTCCCACTAATCATCCTTTTGCCAGGTAAAAGATAATAGAGGCCTCAGACTAATTCAGCCCCAAGCTTTTGCCTGAGCAGTGGCTCCTGAATGAATTATTTACATGGTGGAGCTTTTGTAATTTAGGCTCTTTTTACATTAAAAGCTGAACTCATTTAGCATCTCAATTTGATTGTGAAACTGTCCTAAGAGGTGAAAGATCAGTGATTTATATATAGTGCCCAGCATCCCTCTCCCCGTCTTCATTTTACACCGAGATGGTGTCATACCAGATACATCAGTGCAATGAACCTACTGTGTTTTTCTCCAAACATTAAAAATCCATGCTAATTTCATGCCTATGAAATCTGAATCATGGGACATCTTTAATTAAAAGATAAATGGCAAAATAATGTTATTGTGAATGCTTTATAATTGCAATGAGTTAATTTTTAATTATTCATTTTTATTCTTGAAAACCCATATATATGCATGCTCATTTCCTTTTACATTTTAATCACAAGGAAAACACAGTCTCTAGAAATATGGATTTCATATTCTATTCAAAGCAACACAGTGTTATAGGATAATGACTCTACAACTTCCTAAATCCAATTAGCAGCTTTGTAGAGCCTTATTCAAAATATCTTATAGCAGAGTTTCATAGGAGCCTCACTTTGATTATTTCACATTCACAATCTACCTGTTTATTAAAGAGCACAGACATTGCATTCTATCAGCAAATGACTGATTAACAGTGTAGCTTATTATTATGAAGGCTTTTCTTTTTCTCTCTCTCCCTGGCCACTCCACTTAATACCTGAAAACCAAACAGTCAGCCGAGGTCAATGTTTCGAGACATGCGGGAGTATTAAAAGCAATGATCTGGAAGAGATTCATTTTTAATGGAAGTCATTTCTTATGCATTGCTGCTATATTCAATTAAATACTGCAAGAGAGAGCTTGCAGTTGCAGATCCTGGAAAGATATATCTGCATTACAGATCAAATTGCAGATCTTCACTCACACAGAATCAAATTTACTCTGGTGCAGAGGGCCCATGTACACATCACTTAAGCCCCACTTAACATAGGGCTTGACATAGGGCTTAAGCGGTAGGTTGAAACTAGCACAAGCCCCCTGCCCTGTTATGAATTTCATTTTTGTCAGCTTAGGCCTACCAATAGCTATTTTAACTCCTCACCCCCGTCTATGCCCAATTACACACATTTATTAATTTCCCAACCAAGCATGTTTATCATCATTTTACAGAAATAGGATTTCACTAGCTGCTTCTGCTAATTAATTTTAGAAACTTTCCCATCGGGGGAGTCCTCATTCTTGTTTTGAAGACAGTTGACCAGCTCCTCAGCTGGTGTAAATAGACATGACTCCATTGACTTCAGTGGAAACAAACCAATTTACACCAACTATGTTTTGGGGTCATAAGGCTGTTTTTCCTAAATCTTGTGTGAAACTTGTAGTATGATTTTTTTGTCTGTAAACATTTTGAACAATGAGATTTGCTGTATTTTAGTTCTGGTGTGAATGTAGTGAATTGTTGGCATGTGATTATCAGCAACTAACCACTACGTCAAACACAACCAATCTTGGGAGTAAATGAAAAGCCCAGATTGTGAACTTTGGACAGTTTGCATCTGGATCTGGACTTTGTTGCTGGCCTCTGAACCTGATTCCGATCACACACTAGTTTCACTCTTTTGATTCATATGGAGTTTTTTATGATTTACACTGGGTTTGCACTGGTAAAATCAAAATCAAGACCTGTATCTCTGAAATGAGCTAAACCAACCCCTTCCTCCCCCCATCCAAAAATGTCCCAAATTTGGGAAAGTTCAGATCCAGTTTAGCATTCTCTGATTATGGCCCATCTCTAAATTAAAGGAATGTGAGGTACATTTTGTCTTAATGAGTCTGTCATTAGCCTCGCATTTCCTCTTCCCCTCAAGTCCCCACAGGCACATGCAAATGCACCCTTAACCCCTCAGACTGATCTTTCCAGTTTGGTGGTAAGTGTGTAGTATATAATTGTACATTGAGGAAAAAGTAGAGGGCAAACTCGATTGACTTTAATTAGCTTACACCAGGGTTACATTTGGTTTAGTGTTGTTCAGTTATGTACCTGTAATTTCAGAAAGAGGATCTTATTCTTCATTTTGTAGCACATCACTTTTCATGGAAATCTCACTTTCAGAGATCCTGGTATGTGAGGCCAAACATCATAACCTGCAAGATGCTTCATCTAGTACATGATGAATGCCAAGCTCTTTCCATAATTCTCTGTTAGCCAATCACACATCAATAGCTTAGTTTTTTTTAAAAAAGATGGAGAAAATGCATTTCCCTGACTATATTTAACAGTCTTCCTCTATCCATTCTCCAATCTGTGGAACAATATACTGTACCTCCCTCAAATCAATCAATTTACAAAGCATGACCCCGCTAAGATACTTTTTGTTACAACACAGGGCCCCATCAAAAATAGTTTATTCTATACTCTGTAACTTCAAATTTAATGAAAGTGCAAGAGAAAATGTATGAAGTGGCACACTCTGTCATGTACCTTTTATGAGACCCATTCACCCCGATGGTTACTCAATAAACATCTGAATTTTCGGAAAACTGGGTGTGAAACAAACAAAACTCATGTCTTGTTAACCTATAACCTGTATTATAACCTGTATAACCTTGCTAACCTAAGCAATATTGCTAGAATTAATATACAAAATAGCCTTTGCAAACATGAGCGTGTGTGTGCATATATACACGTGTGATTATTTACACATATGCAGAGGTTAATTATTTGTATTAGAATAATACACAGAGGCCCCGTTCTCTGATGTGTGAGGCATATACAAACATAAAATGAAAGCCAGTCCCTTCCTCAGAGCTACAATATAAACATGGAAAAGACACAGTAGGTGGCTGTAACACAACAGAGTGGGACAGGAGAAGGCAGTGTGGCTGAGAGGATTGGGCACTGAACTTAGACTTGGAAGATCTGGGTTCTGTTTCAAGCTTGGATGCTAACCTACAGTGTAACATTGGCCAAGTCACTTTAACTCTCTGTGCCTCAATTTCTCTATGTAAAATGCAGATCACGATAGTGACCTCCTTTGTCAAGTGCTTTGAGATCTATATATGAAAGTCATTATAGACTACAATACCATGTTTTATTGTCATACCGACATGCACAAGAAATCCTTACAATTTCTTTTCATTCAGATAATTAGTACTAAAATTAATGAGACACACAGCGGAAGTTTTGATATGTAAGTGGTATGTTAGTTGTGGAAGCAAGTGATAAACTGCATGCATTAGCAGCTTTAGACTGCCTCACCTGCATGCTGCCCATGAATCCATTTTCTTTTCTTCCTTTGTAGCAGCTGGCACCAGTCAGTTTTCCCCATCCGCAATTTTCTTCCTTTTATTATGAGGACATCAAGTAGCCCACTAGGAGTGAATGCAGCTGCGGTACCTGGGGTGCATCACTGAGAATAGCAATGGAAGTGGGAATTTTGGGGTGATTTAAATTTTAAAGCACCCCACAAGATTTTTGAGCACATCCTCAACTGGTATAAATTGTCATAGCTCTAGTCACTTCAGAGGAGTTAGGCCAGTTTACACCAGCTGAAGATCTGCTTGGGAACTATGGAGTTATGTAACTGGATAAACAGGAGGAATATTTAACAGCTAGACACTGTTTTGCTGTGCACTAGCAATGGTCTAACCTACTGGCACTGGGTCTTCCTTACTTGTGGACTGTTTCTGAGTTGTCTTCCCGAGGCATCGACTGTCAAAAGAACAGTCAGGTCCAGTTTCTTGTGACTGGCTATGTGGAACGGAATTGTCCTCAGGGAAGGAAAGTATTATCAAGGAGAGGAATCTCTGTAGTTCTGGTTAGCAAGATTAATCGCCATAAAAAAATGTCCGTTTTGAAAAAATATTTTCTTTTATGGGGAAAAGGGAGAGCTTTAAAAAAAAAAAAAACAAGTAAATAATAAATAAAGTCAGCTGGAAAAACCACGTAATTACATGTCTTGCTAGAAAATCTCCACTCAGTTTCACTGGAAACCAAAAAGTAAGTTGACAGGTGGAAAAAATATAAATACGAACATCTTATAGACTTTCCTATAGCACTGTGAGATGCCCTGAGGGGAGCAGGGGAAATATCCTGGCTGCATAGATTTTGATTCTTTTGAATGTTCTGTAATTTCTATATCAAAAAAGGCAAAGGAATTTTTTTTTAGCCTAAGGGTATATCTACACAGCAAAAAAAGACCTGTGGCGGTGAGTCTCAGAGCAGGGTCAGCTGACTCAGGCCTGTGGAGCTTGCGCTGCAGGGCTAAAAATAGCAGTGTAGACACTCAGTCTTGGGCTGGAGCCCTGCTCTGACGCCTAGCAAGGGGGAGAGTCTTGGAGCCAGGGCTCCAGCCTGAGCCCAAATGTCAACACTGCTATATTTAGCCCCTCAGTGTGAGTCCAAGTCAACTGACCGTGGCTCTGAGACTCGCTGGCATGGGTTTTTTTGCTGTGTAGACGTACCCTAAGTGTTTCCTCACTTCACATGTCCCTTCCTTCCTCTCCCTACTGTCATGCTCATGTTAGCTCATCTTGTCCTTCATCTCCACCACCACCAGCCCCTATTTGCCCCCATGGTCAATTTTAAAGAATGGCATTTGCATGACACTTGCAAAAATCACACGTTTGATTAGTATATCGCTTTCCTTGTCCCTTTTGCTGTCTTGTCTATTGCTCATGGGTGGACTATGCCCACACAGCAATCCATTTTGTTCATGAGATGCTTTACAGCTGACAGAGAGGAAGGATGGTCCAGTGGTTAGGGCACTAGCCTTGACTTGGGAGTCCTGGGTTCAAGTCCCTGCTTTCAGTGTGACCTTGTGCAAGTCAGTTAGTTTCTGTGTCCTTAGTTCCTCCTAATATGTAATTTAAAAAGAAAAAATGGGGGAGACATAGCACTTCACAGAGGTGTTGTGAGATAAATCCATTACAGGTCGTGAGTTCTCAGATATTCTGGCGATGAGGGTCCTATAAGTACCTAAGATAGACAGCTCTCCCTAAATTCTTGTGCACTGGTTCACAGTATGGGGCCTGATCCTGATAGGTTTTGTCTAATTAAACCTAGTTCTTCTGATTAGGTATTATTTATATTGCAGAAGTGCCCAAAGGCCCCAGAATGGAAAGCCCATTAAGGTCATTCACAAACAAAGCTGTGATTGGTGTGAAATACCCTTTATGTATTAGTGTGTACTACTGCTCTCCACTTACTGTTCACATTATTAATGGTCTTAAAGGAATTGCTTGGCCGTTTAGTACTTTGTTCTGCAGTGGCATCTGAACATAGTTGCCTTCTTATCTATCCCTATTTCATAAAAGATGTGCATCTGTGATGCCTGTAACAGTCACTGTCTATTTTTGATCAAGCCGGGCATACCATTTCTGGTCACAAGAGATCTGTTGTTTTTATACTGTTGGAAGTGACCAACTTTTGTTTTTTTTTATTACCACAAGACACTTTTTGGCAGAACTCTCTTCAAGCTTGGAATTTGGTTTTCAGAGTTAACGAGGTGATGGAGTTTTGTTTAATAGAAAATGCCCGAGCGCCTGCTGTCACACTGATCCAGCCTGGCTTCTGAGGAGGATGAAGTGTTTTCACTCTTATAAATTCCCTTTTTAGTCCTTTATCAGATACATTTTTAACTTGTCAGCAATATTATTTTTAGTAATACTTTTTGTAGCCTTTAGTATTAACATGTAGTTGACTAAAAACCCAACCTCCTGCTAAATATTTATACCTTTTTTTCTTTGATCTTGTATGAAACAGACTAAAAAAGTATCCCACTGCACATTTTTACTATAAATGCTTCATACAGCATTTAGAAGAGTCCAGTTCCATCTCTCTTGTAGGATTTGTTCTGATTGTTGAGAAAGCATGTCACTCTTTCACTCTATGCATCCGAAGAAGTGAGGTTTTTACTCACGAAAGCTTATGCCCATATAAATCTGTTAGTCTTTAAGGTGCCACCAGACTCCTTGTTGTTTTTGTAGATACAGACTAACACGGCTACCCCCTGATACATGTCACTCTTGGGTCCATGTAGATGGTAATTCATTTGCCAACAGTTGGAGAGTTTTGAGCTGCCCTGATGTCCAATGATAGGATAATCGTTGCTATTTTCACAGGATCAAACTGTGTTTGGTCCCCTGCACAACTGTGTAGAGATAGAAGATTCAAGGCATCTTTCTCCCCTTCTCTCCCTTGCATCCCCTGAACTGGGGACAGGTAAATATGGTGTCTGTGTGCTCAAGGAGTGCAAGAACTCTGCAGGGCTAGTGTAACTGCCATCACTAACTTCCGCAGATGGGTTGTGAGCCTATCCCACCTCTGTACTAGCCAACAGCACTGGCTGTACACAAAGAGGAGTGGGCACTGCTTCCTCTCTTACAGTAGTGAAGTGGTTGTGCGCTACCAGCACTCAGCACAATGCCTGCCAAAGCTCCCAGGAGGGTCATAGACCTCCATGCATATGCAACAATCCAATCCGTAACTAGTTGGGATTTAAGAACCTGAGGGAAATGTGACAGGAAACCAGAACTGGGAAGTGAGAACAGGAGAGTTGGTCAAAAAAATGGTTTCGTTCCTCCCCTCCCTGGTAAATTTTGATTTTTCTGTGAAAATTTAAAAAAGAAAAGTTTTGGCCAAAACCCAAAGTATTTGAATTCAGGATGCTGCCAATGTGCCTCATGGGAGTTGTAGTTCATGCTCTCATTTTACGGCTGGGCTTCCTGCCATGGACTACATCTGCCATGATGCACCACAGTCTCCCCTCTTGGAGAGAGGAGACAGTGTACCCTGGGAGTAACTGGCTGTGCATCATGGGAGCTGTAGTCCACCCAAAGGGCCTGGACCAGAGAGGAGAATGAGAGCATGAGGTAACTGAACCACATCTCCCATGAGGCATTGTAGTACTGTATCCAAATGGAATACTTCTGTTTTTAACAAATATTTTTCAGATTTCAGATGTTCAGGTTTTTGATTAAAAAAATCCATTTTTTTTCTTAGCATGCAGACACTTTTCATAACAAATTTAGTTTTGTTGAAAACCCAGTTTTCAGTCAAAATAGTTTTTTACCAGCCCTAGGCAAAAGTGATGCTCAATGAAACTGTGAGCTGCACATACAATCTCTCGTTCTGTTTTGTCTGCAACTCAACGGTGGATCTGTCTTTCCACCCATCCACTTTCTCTCTCCCTCTCACCCAACATCCAGTCATTGTGTTATATAGTTCTAGTGCAAAATTAAGGGTCCCAAATACTTTAACCAAAGAACACTCCTCTATTTGCCACGAAGGTACTGTTATTCCTGTGGATATTGTGATGTGTATATTTTTGTTGGAAAGTTCTTTTCGTCTTCTTTCTATTTTACTGTCACACAGCCTGTAATGCTTCATCCCTGTCACTGTGAAAAGGCTTGAAGGAAAGATGGGGCCTCACATCATGTTCTGAGCATAGCAGACTTGGGCACATCCTTATCTCTCTGAAAGTGAGTTCCATAGCATAGTGCTGTTCACTGTAAACTCTCTGCCGCTGGCTTCTGAAAGTATCAGCTTCTACGTCAGCTTTGACGTGTCTCATGGTTACAGTAGTATGAATTACTGATGGAAAGATAGCCTCTAAAATACTGAGATTCTATCCTATTGTGAGTATTTACAGATTAGGACCAGGATGTTGAACTGGGTCCAGAATTGGATGGTGAGCAATTGGAGGTTTTAGGGTACCAATGTAATATTTTCTTTCTTTCTTTCTTTCTTTTTCTTCCAGCTCTTACCCAAATACACTCTTACAGCCGATTCTTATTAAATAAACTAAAAGTTATTAAAAAAGAAAAGAGAGAGAGTATTGGTTAAAGGATCAGTATACATGCAGACATGAGTACAGTTCTTGAGATTGAATTCATATTAGAGATGGCGAGCATTGTAGTTGCAAAGAGTTCTTTCAGAATTAGTTCATAGGTTATAGTCCAATCTTCATGTTCCAGTTTAGGACTGGGATCTCAGCCTTATGACTTAAGCTTCCCCGGCATGAAGCTGCAAGCAGGTCTGAGATGACAGGATCAGGACCCAAGGATCTTTTGTACAATTCCAGGCCTTCTCTTGACAGGTTGGAGTTTTTAGGCGAACAGTAGGCAATTATAGAGACTTTGAAGTGGACCTACTTCCTAAGCATCACTGGTAATTAACATTAACATTAACAGATTAACATAAAACAATTGCCCATTTTCCATCATTCTCAGGTGACTTGCTATACATTTCAAAGAGAGATGAACACAGCGATATCCTGTGTTTACAGTTCATTTAAATGTTAATATTCCCTTTTGATCTCTGAATCAATAGCTATAGTGACAGAGAAGGAACTGTCTATTTACATGGCTAACATATGAGTACACACATACAATTAGTATCACCTCTAATTTCTAACAATATAGGTTTGCATTTCTAAGTTCTAGCCTATGTACCATGGAATGGCCCTAATTACCATTTATATACTGTTCTAACATGTCTCTACAGGTTGACTTTGTGTCATTTAGCCTGCAGGATGCTTAACCCTTTCTGGCCATGCATCACACCTTGCTAGGAAAGGGAGATTGGAGATGGACTGGTAGCTGGTGTGGGTTGTAGAATCCAGCATTGGCTGCTTGAGAGCTGGTCTGAGCATTGCTTCAGGGTGGTTGGTGGATTGCCTTCAATGGAAGGATTGGTTATTTTATTCAGAAGCAAGCGTAAGTGCTTTTCACTGGCGTTTGCCATCCATGATGGGCATGGGTCCATGTCACAGTTAGTGGCTTGATCATCCCTCAGAGTTTTCATATTTTCCTTTGGTATGAGGAGGCAGACACCTGTGAGTGAGGGGCTAGGTTTATCTAATCCTGCCTCAGTCTGGGGAGATGGACTAAGTGACCTCTTGAGGTCCTTTCCAACCCTACATTTCTATGAGTCTGTGAAACTCCATAGTGCATGGTTCCTGTTTTTTGCATCAGGTCTACTTCATTCATGCAAGGCTATTATGGGAATTCAGTTAATTTTTCAGCAAAGAAGGATGAGAGCTCTTTACAGAGCGAGGTGCTTGGATATGTGGATGGGTTGAGGCATCGGGGTTGATAAGTTAGTGTTCTACACAGTATAGGTCAGGTGGTCATCATTACACCAAGGAGAAAGAGGGTTCTTTTAGCTTCTTGCACAGCTTGGTATATGTTTACAAGAATTCCTTTGGCTTTTGTTTGTGTATTATGGAGTGGGTTTTTCACCATGATGAAAAAGCTTTCTGCCTTCCTGTTTCATCTGACAGAGTTTCCATAAACCATGATGATCTATGGAGATGGGGAAAGAAGGTGTTTTGGGGTCAAAGCATTAATGGTTGTGGACACCAGACAGTTGTTTTGCTCCACCAGACTTTCAGTGAATCAGTCTGGCAGCTGAGTGTCTTTCTCTTCTAGGGCATACGTATGGTGTTCTAGTAAAGTGGCTTTTTTATTATAATGCAAGAATCTCTCTTTCTTCTTTCAACATCTAACTCCTTAAATGCTACAGCTGTATAGACATGGAAAATCTAGATCCAAACTTCCTCAACTTCAGTGTGTTCCCATACTAGACTGTGGTTCAGACCCATCTTTATGACTGTATAGAAGTTTGTTTATTAATGATTGAGGAGCTAAAAAGTTTCAGAATTTTTGGTGAGTTCCCATTAGCTTAACTAGACACAATATTAGGCATAAATGTGTTTTGCTGTTGGAACCCATAACATACGTTCTTTCTGTCTCCTAATAACCAGCCTATTGATGTATGACACTATATTTGAAATTTAGCTCTATATTAAGATCTTGATTTAAAGAAAATTAAATTGAGAAATTAGGAGGCTCAGAGATTGGTAATGAGGTACAGAACACTAATCTCTGTTTCACCAGTTCAAATCTAGCCCAGGTTAGTAGCGAGGAAAAAGTCATTATCTGACTAAAGGCTGTAAAATAAATTGTTAATAATCTCAATCTAGCTCCTAGTACAGTGGTTCTCAAACTTACCTTCCGCCACACAAGTACATATACCAATAAAAAAAAATCAACATGCAACTCTTACTAAATATTAAAAACAGTAAGGCATTGATTCAGAGTCAACGATCCGTTGTAATAAAAGCAAAACTGTGATTGTGGTTGGCGCTCACAATTAAATGTCCACACCATTTCATAGCAAACAGATTAACGTACGGATAGCAACGACTTTGTATAATGCTATGCAATCTTAACAGAAAGACATGAAAATGTACAGCCCCATCTAAGGACCTGTTTGTCTGGAGGAATCAGCTTTGCTACTTGAGCATTGGCCTGCTAA
Organism: Trachemys scripta elegans; assembly: GCF_013100865.1. Classification (NCBI taxonomy): domain Eukaryota; kingdom Metazoa; phylum Chordata; order Testudines; family Emydidae; genus Trachemys; species Trachemys scripta. The sequence continues at coordinate 168,602,377 of NC_048299.1, forward strand.
ACCCAGGGTTGTAAGTTCAATCCTTGAGGGGGCCATTTAGGGATCTGGGGCAAAAATCTGTCTGGGGATTGGTCCTGCTTTGAGCAGGGGGTTGGATAGATGACCTCCTGAGGTCCCTTCTAACTCTGATATTCTATGATCCTGCCATGTTCTATGACTGTACTTATTCATTGCAGTGGGTAAAATGTGTACAGTAATTCTTTTTTCCCTTAAAGCTTCTCACACACCCTCACAGTACATTCCATGTCCCCCCTAAGGGGGACCCACCCCCGTAGTTTGAGAACCTCTGCCCTCGTAGATAAGTATCTGCCTCACTACAAAAACTTTATTTTTTTACAACCACAAGGATCAACTTTATTTGGCAGCCTCAACCGAGCTGCTGTGGAACAAACACCCTTGGAGACAGGACTACCTTTCTCCTGGATGAGGGCTGAGCCATGTTGGAAGGGCAGTGCGATGGCAGCTTCCAAGCCCATTCCCTATACAGTACATTCTATGGATTTAATAGAGAATTTTATTTTCTAGAGCTCTCAGTCCAGGGTCTTTCACCAGCATCAAGTTCACTTCAAATAAACCAAAATGTGGCCACTTTTCAAAATACGCTATAGGACACAATGTGACATGGGCTATCTACATTTGAAAGGACTGATGAGAGCGCTGCTTTGGATAAGGCCTTTTATTCAGTGAATTACTGGTTGCTGTATTCCATGTCCATATTACTATGGTAATTGAATTATTTGCTGTTGACAGCATGGTATATTACCCAAGGCTTTTGCCATTTTCCATGATGTTGTTCCTAGCAAAGAGCACTATTTGTCAATTGTAAATTTTATAATATGACATACACTAGTTATGTATACGACGGTTGTGGTGTATGTGGTTTGAAAGCATGAAGCTGAGTGGAAGGAACATTATCTGTTGCCTGTAATGTTTCATACTGTATCTTTGTTTGTTTGTTTTTACACTCCAGCCCTATAAGAAGTGAGTAGAGTGAGTGGGGAAAGAAACTTTGGCTGGGCTGAGAAACACTTTCAAGCTGAGCTCTTGGTGAGGTGGACAATCTGGTCCTGAGAGGCACTAAGCCTGTACGCAGCACGCACACACACACTTCCCATTGATTTGGTCATCAGTCCTTTGGTGGGAATAAATATCCCATTTCTCCGATGTCAGTGGGCGTTCACCTCCACAATTACACTGTGTAGGAAGGGGCTTAAGATGGAGGCTGTGGTGAGTAGGCAGCATTACAGTAGTAGTCTTTTACTCACTCTGTCAGTGTGGGAGATTATCCTCCTTGCTTTCCTGTTCCCGAGAATAAATGTTGCAGTCTAGATAAATATCCGTGTCTGTATTATCTCTGTCCTAGGTACATAGGTACTGACTTTTATTTTTCCCTGGGGGTGCGCCACGCCCACTCCACCCCAAAGCCCCACCCTGCCATCACTCCGCCTCTTCCCACCCCCACTCCGCCCCCTCCCCAATGTCCCTGCCCGCCCACTGCTCTCCGCCCTCCCCCAAACCCCTCCCCCAGCAGGCGAATAGCTGATCGGTGGGGCCCCACCAAACAGCTGTGACTGGTGGATTCTAGGTTTTGATAGTCCTTTGCCCTGATTCTGATCTAACACTGGTTTTACATTGACTTAAATAAAGCTATTCCTGAATAAGTAAGGGAAGGAAGAATCAGGTCCCTTACTCTGTGTGTGTGTGTGTGTGTGTGTGTGTGTGTGTGTGTAATATACCTTCAGGTTGGTTGCATGCAGTGAAACTAACCTGTGACTGTAACACTGGGGGACTCCAATTCCTGAAAAGCCATTGTCCATGAGGCAAAGCTGTTCCCACCAAAAATGCATGAAAAAATATTAGATATTGTTTCACTTCAGTGTTTATTGAATGCATCCATGTTTTCTCTTGTGGCATCAGAATACATCACTGTCTTCTTGCTACTTTTTCCCTTTGAGCAGTGCTTCACTGTATTTATTGTGCTTCGTTACCTGACAGCTGCAGGCTGGTGCAGAGTCGAGTGTGACAATAAGATCAATTAAATCCTAATGAAAGGAGAAAGAGGCTGTGTGATTGTAAACCGTATGGGATTGTCTGAAGGTGCAGCTTAGGTAAATAATGTCCACTGCACTCAGTGTTAATCCTCTATGTTTGTTTACCTAGCGAAGCGGCTGTCCCAGTTCTGTGGCTTCAATTTTTAGCTGTCTGAAATATAGATGTGCAGACTCTAACACGAGGCTGCCTGCAGCATGGCATTCAGGGTGGACTTAATTAGGCAGGAGGTTCAGCTTTCTGAAGTTTATTGTGCATCTCCGATTGAACAAACATTTTTTAAAAATCGTTCTGCTCCTAGTTAGTAACAATCTCCCAGTAATCCCAGCTAAAAAGAGGGGGAAAGAAGTGTAACATACAAGCAAAATTATCAGTGTGATACTAGTCCCATCTTAATAGTTACTTCTTTGTTTGAATCGTTGTTTGATCTTAATGTTTTTTAAATCAACCACACTCACTGCGATTCCTCTACAATTCAGCCCCTCTCCTATTGCTCCCACGCTAATTCCCACTTTCAGTTCTGGCTAACAAAGCACCATGCCTGCACGGCCACTATCCTCTCCTCATTTAAATTCCTCCTGAAGACGCACTTCTTCTGTAACACCCACAAAAAGCTCGTTATGTCATTTACAGACCTATTTCATGTCTCTGTGTCATGAAAGAACTGCTCATCTGCATTGGGAGAGGAGCTTGAGTGGTGAGAGGGGACAGCATAAAGACATGGGATCCAAAATAAGGTGGGTTTTTTTTAAACCTGAGGGTTAACTATGACCAGTTACGCTTCTAAACACTTGCCCTTTTCCACACTAAGGGCAAAATTGTAATCACATCACATTAGCTAAAACATAGTTACATGTTCTCTAATGCGATATATTTTCCAGGCCTCAGGATCAGGGCCAGAATTACATCATTTTTAAAGAGCCTTTCAGCCAAGGGTCTCAAAAACACGTTGTATACAGTTATTATCGAAGCTGCAAAATGTGAGATTGCAGAAACCCCCATCTACTTCCCCTGCTGGACAGAAACCTCTCCTGACCCTGTCCCTTCAGTGCATCCCTGTCAGGTCCTCACACCCCTCTCCCGCTAACCTCGGACACGCCCCACAGTTTGAAAACCTCTGTCATACAGTATATTTCTGATTTCTGTCTTAGCCCCTCCCCCCCATCTCCCTCTTCCCCTCTTTTTCCTTTTCTTCTCCTCTTCACAACTGTCAGAACTTCTGAAACTGCGGGAAGCTCAAGTGTCTTCCTCTTCTACTTTCTGATATCTTTGAGCTTAATTTAAGCTGTTAAGTGATATGTATAATAGTACCGTCAGTTCCATTGTTGCAATTCCTTTCCAACAGTGTAATCGTAAACTGCTGTTTGGTCTCTCTGGATTGCTGGTGACATGCCCAACTACCAAGCACACATGGTATACTGCTGTGGAAGTATGTTGTGTGCTACATGATCTCAGGACAATATGCGCTACTGATGCTTACTAAGGTGTAGGTAGCTACATAAATGGAAGGAGATGTCATTCTGTTTTCTATGTACTGCACCTTCAAATACAAAGGAATGTTCACAAAAGCAGCTGTGAAGCAGTTGCCATTTTATTTTTCATTTGAGATACAGAATGTAAGGGTTCACTAGGCACACTTCTTTCTCTGTCCCACTATCTCATGTGGAGACTTTACATTCGTTCTTTCTTTGTTTTCCTGTGATCTGAAATAAAAATAATCTGGACTGAAAAAGACATGTTTTGCTCTTTGTGTTTGGAAAAACACTAGCATCCCTTCTAGTTGGAGCTGCTAGTGGTTGCTACAACTGAGCTGAATCAACATGGAGTAGAGATTTGTGAAACATCTCACCCTGACTAACGGTGTTACTTGCTAGCACTGTAAGATTGCCAGTTGTTCTCCTGCTTCTGAAACCGCAAGACACATTAGACTGAGATATAGTGAGAGAAACCCCTTGTTTTCCTAGGTGTCGGTGTTAATCCTTACACTGTCGTGTTCTTTTGTCTTCACTTTCCATTGGAATGTCAGCACAGTGACACAGGGCATGTGTCAAGCTGACATATTTTATTCAGCAGTCAAGTACATAAGGACATAAGAATGGCCAAACTGGGTCAGACCAAATGTCCATCTAGCCCAGTATCCTGTCTTCCAACAGTGGCCAATGCCAGATGTCCCAGAGGGAATAAACAGAACAGGTAATCATGGGGACACCATTCCTGCTCATCCTGGCTAATAGCCATTGATGGACCTATCCTCAATGAATTTATCTAGTTTTTTTTTTTTAACCCTGTTATAGTCTTGGCCTTCACAACATCCTCTGGCAAGGAGTTCCATAAGTTGACTGTGAGTTGTGTTAAGAAATACTTCCTTTTGTTTGTTTTAAACCTGCTGCCTATTAATTGCATTTGGTGACCCCTAGTTCTTGTGTTACGAGAAGGAGTAAATAACACTTCCTTAGTTTCTCCAGAACACTTTTCAACATGGCAGAATGGCAGTAGGTGAAAAGTTAGGTGATGATCCATCAGAGAAACAAGTGAGATTATGAAATGGATTTTATTTAAATCCTCTGTGTAGATTTAAATTACATTCAGTCTTGGCTGTCTGGATTGTGTGTTTTAGCATTACATTTATAATTTAAACAATAAAAATAAAATAAGATGACAAGACAAAAACACTGGGATGGGGAAGTGTGCTGTGGTGTGTGTGTGTGTGTGTATGAATGTGTATTAGCCCTCTTTTTGTTTATTTTCCAGGACAAAGAAGGTCAGCCATTGCTATCGTATCACTTACCGGCACTTGGAGAGGACTCTGACTCAGCTCGAGGTGAACCGCCTTCATCGAGCCATAGAGGAATCGGCGGTACAAGAACTGGGAGTGGAGGGTAGATTCTAAAATCCCTGCGTTGCCTGTCACAATCACTGTGGATGTTTTTTTTTGTAAAGAAAGAAAGGAATTTTGTGGCAAAGCGTAGAGTTTGGAAGCCTTTTGATAAATGGGCAGTGGTAGAACTTTCAGATCATAAAGATTACCACTGAGAAACTGTTGACAAAGCATTTGTCCTTTATTTTAAGAAAGGGAAGGGGGAGCAGTAATGTAAGATTTCCCTCCTGTTACATTAAGAAATACTCTGCCTGGTGGTTTTCTGTGTTGTTAATTGGTCCCTGGGTTCCATTATAATGTAAACACTTGGCATTATTTCTGTGTTGACAGGGTTTTCCGTCCACGTCATGAGTGAAGCAAAACAGAGGCACATTTTAGCGCTAAATAGAAAAACTGTTCACTCTTTCTTTTCTCCCCCTTCTCATAAAAAGGGCACATTCTGCGTCAAGAAAAACTTTCATGAAATATACCTGCAAAGTTTGGATCTCGACCCAAGTTGATTGCTCTTGGATTTTGGTTTGGCCTATTCTAAAGGAAGGGATAGATGTGGAGTGTGACTCTGGGTGCAAATCAGAACTTTCCCAGAGTGCTGGGTGTTTGGATGTGGCCTCTGGTGTGGGCCCAGCTGTACTCAGACCAAGCCAAAGAGAGCATCTCCTCTTGACACTTCTAGCTGCATGTGTTTCACATGCAAAGTGTCTGCTTCAAATCAGTGTTCCTAGCATGTGTACTATGGCAAAAATTTCCATCGCCCGCATCATCAGCCAAAGATTGATATCGCTTGGAGGTGGAAGAGGGAAGTACTTGTTATTACAAGGCCCTGAAAAGCAGAAATATGCAGGTACTTGAACTCCCATAATGTTGTGCTTCCTAACAGAAGTCATCTACTGAAAGACGTGACCTTGGAGGGAGAAAGCGGGTCTTTGATGGAACCCCTTTCTAGTTCAGTCACTTTATTGGATGCTTACTTCTTTCATGACAGGTTATAATAAGCAAATTTTGGCAGTGGAATGACACTGGAGGCTTGTGGAAATTTTCAAATGGTCTGATAAATACTTGATGAAGCACTCAAATGCAGAGACGGTAGTGCGAGCGCATGTTCTTGCCTGTAAAGATATTTAATATGGTCTTTCAGGTAACTTACAAATTTGTTGGCTCTGCAAGGAACATTGCTTTCTCCAGGGAAGGGAGCAGTAAAAGCCATGCACTAAGAACCATCCAGCATTGCTTTATACCCCATCACGAGACTAATGTGCAATAAACATGTACTCAACCAGAAGAAGCCAGCAACTAGCACAGATGGAACATGAACGGAGAACTCATAATATTCAACAGACTTCACTGTATAAACAAATTTTAATCTAAATCATTGTTGCACTATCTAAATAACTTGATTATAAAGATAGTATGCTAGATTTTTTTCTACAAGGCAGAGTAGGAGCCGTTTACACACCAGAAGAACCTACTTGGTGATCTTTAAACAAAAATCTTTTTAAAGAGCAGGTGTCCTTAATTGTCTTCCATTTCATTTGATTCCCTCCTATTTTTAATCTCCGCCCCTTTTAGAATTCTCATTAGGGACTACTACAATGAAAGGGCTTTTTCAAAAATTGCACCAGAGCGGTGATTATTCCTTGGCACAGCCAAGTTCAGGCAATGCTGCCACCTGGGGACCCCAAATCTTACATGATGAAAGGGTAGTGTGATGTTCAGCGATCACGTTGCACGAGGAGGAGAGTACAAGGTGCTTCCTGCTGTGTGAGAGCACTGAGGTAGTACCTAGAGACTTTTGGAGAAAGATGACATCTCCTTTCTTATTATGATCCTGGCTGGGGCACATTGCAAGATTCTCTCTACCATTCAATAGGGAAACCTCCATCTACTGCTTCCCAAACCCCTTTACTCTGCCTCCTCCCTCCCCTTCCCCCCATGCACACAATTTCTTAGGGCAAGATTGATTTTCCCATGGGATTGATCCATCAATATGTGTGGCATAGAAGTTTAAGAAAGGTAGTGGGGAGAAAATTGGACAGTGAACCTTGGGTCTCATGCCAGAGACATGAATTGACTGGCTTAACAAAGGGTACCCAAATGTTATTGAATCAGCCTGCTCCTTAGCCATTAACATATATGGTACTTGGCATGATCCAGATTGCAAACTGTCTGTACTTAGCAGCAGAGGAGTGGGGGGAGGAGAGAGTCCTTAGAGCATCTAACCTCTTGGTGGAAAAAGGGTGGGAAGATAGGTGAGGTCTTGAAAATGCTTTTACAGAATGCCACTGCAAGTAACAAGCAGTTTTCACTTCACTATTGGTCTAGTTTCTTCATTTAAAAAATGTCTGATACCACTGTCTTGAATTTTTTTTCCTTAATAAAAGAGTATCTTGTAAAAGCTGCATTGTTTTGGACCCTTACTGTAAAATACTGCAGTAATATTTCATGAGGGATGAGGGAAACTCAGAGAACCTTCCAATGGGAAGACAAAGTTCTTAATGCTAAGTGTGACGGGTTGGATCACAGAAACCCCCTTGGGAGCTGCCACCTAATGTACCAAGACTACTTCTATTCCTGTTTTCCCTGTCAGCTCAGAACTCCAGCACCCTGTCTTGCTGAGCCAGACACTCCCGTCTGCTCCAACACAGACTTAGGGTCTGAATTACTTGCCCCAAAGCTGACCGTTTACCTGAAAACAGCTCACAGAAGTGTGCTTGTCTTTAGCAGTCAGATGCCCAACTCCCAATGGGGTCTAAACCCAAATCAATCTGTTTTACCCTGTATAAAGCTTATACAGGGTAAACTCATAAATTGTTCACCCTCTATAATGCTGATAGAGAGATATGCACAGTTGTTTGCTCCCCCGGGTATTAATACATACTCTGAGTTAATTACTAAGTAGAAAGTGATTTTATTAAATACAGAAAGTAGGATTTCAGTGGTTCCAAGTAGTAACAGACAGAACAAAGTAAGTCACCAAACAAAATAAAATGCGCAAATCTATGTCTAATCAAACTGAATACAGATAATTTCACCCTCAGAGATGCTTCAGTAAGCTTTTTCTCAGACTGGACACCTTCCAGGCCTGGGCACAATTCTTTCCCCTGGTACAGCTCTTGTTCCAGCTCAGGTGATAGCTAGGGGATTCTTCATGATGGCTCCTCTCTCCCTCTGTTCTCTTCCATCCCTTTATATATCTTTTGCATAAGGCGGGAACCCTTTGTCCCTCTGGGTTTTCACACACCCCCACTGGAAAAGCACCCAGGTTAAAGATGGATTCCAGTTCAGGTGACATGATCACATGTCACTGCAAGACTTCATTACCCACTTGCCAGCATACACATATACAGGAAGACTCACAGGTAAAACACAGCCATCTGCAGACAATGGTCCTTGTTAATGGGAGTCATCAAGATTCCAAACCATTATTAATGGCCCACACTTTACATAATTACAATAGGCCCTCAGAGTTATATTTCATATTTCTAGTTTTAGGTACAAGAGTGGTACATTTATACAAATAGGATGATCACACTCAGTAGATTATAAGCTTTGTAATGATACCTTACAAGAGACCTTTTGCATGAAGCATATTCCAGTTACATTATATTCACTTATTATTATGTTTTTATAAAACCATATAGACTGCACAACGTCACACTAAGAACCTCATTCCATGTTATATAGCTTCTAAAAATGACTTCTTCCATCTGTGATTGGCTAGAAAGCTTTACCCTGCTTTGCTGAAGGATGACTTAGCTACAGTGATCCATGCCTTCATGACCTCTAGGCTGCATTATTGCCTCTCATTATACTTGGGAGTGAGCAAGTCAACCGTGGTGCAGTCTGCAGCATCCGAACTCTTCAGCAGTACCAGTTACCAAGAATATATCCACCCTCTATGTTAACCATGTATAGGCCATATTCAAGGTCTCATTTGTTCTCTATGAGGCTCTCCATGGCGTTGGCCCAAGGTACCTAAGAGTCTGCATCTCTCTGAGACCATAGTGTCTCTTGACAGCCACATTCTACAGGATCTCTGAAACTGTCAACCTTCGGGGTTCATATGGAAAGGTGGGAAAGGACAGAGCTTTCTCTGAAGCTGCCCAAGACTATGGACACTTCTTTTGGTGGAGGTAAGCATGACTAGATCATGTTGCTTTCAGACCAAAATGCAAAACTGACTTTTTTAGCTGAGTTCTTTAACAACAAAAAAGAAAGAAGGCGGCGATGGAAAGGGGGTTGCATGTCTTGCAGGAAAAGAACTCAGATATCTTCAGGAGAGAACTAAATTAGATCCATGTGAAAGATTTTGAGCAGGGCCGGCTCCAGACACCAGCTTAACAAGCAGGTGCTTGGGGTGGCCAAGGGAGTGGGGCGGCACCTGCGGCAATTCGGGGGCGGCAGGTCCCTCACTCCCTCTAGGAGCGAAGGACCTGCTGCTGAACTGCCGCCGCCAATCGCGGCTTTTTTTTTTTTTGCTTGGGGCGGCAGAAATGCTGGAGCTGGCCCTGATTTTGAGGCTTGTGTAAGGCTATCAGATGCCATGGTTATCTGACAGCAGGGTATAAAAGCTTAGATAGATTTAGATTAAATAGGCCTTCTTCATACACACTCTGGTATAGATGTTATCTGGAAAACTTTTTAGGCAAGGACTCGCTGTTGCCGGTGACTGTGGCACTTTCCATTCTCATAGAAGCAGACCTCAGATCAGAAGCAATAGGGTAAAATGTTTAGACTTCTACCTTTTGGAAATCTTGCCCTTTCCTTATTTTTGTGTCTCCCGTCCCTGATTTTATACAAATAAGTTTGGAAAAGTTCATTGTAGGCAGCAGAACTTCTGCTCTGTTCTTAGAATCATATCAACAAAAGAGATCAACCAGTAACTAGTTTTAGGCAGCATGACTCTCAGCTGCCATCAGAATAGCATTTGGCAATTGTATGTAATAAATTATTATAGTGCAAGATATACCGTATTTTCCGGCGTATAAGACGACTGGGCGTATAAGACGACCCCCAACTTTTCCAGTTAAAATATAGAGTTTGGGATATACTCGCCGTATAAGACTACCCCTCTTCCAACGCACCACCAAAAAAAAATTAAAAAAACATCAGATTTGATTTCAATATGGTAATTTTAATTCAAATGCTTATGACATGCAGGTACTTAGCAGGAAAACTGTCACTTATAAACATAAGGCTGTTTGTCATCAAACATGTAAACATAAAACAGTGCAAGTGGATTAAACTTTTCCTAATTCACTCTAAAGCTGAAAGGAAGGATAAGACAATAAACCCATGGGAGCTGCCATGCTGTTTGTTTTCTAAGCTGTCAACCAAACTGGAACTGATGATGATAGGAGGAAGATAACAAACAAGAGAGAGAGAGCAAGTGCCGGGTAAGTCCCTGGCCAGTTAGCAACGCCCATCATAACTGCAAGCTACGGTATTTTTACAGGTTTTGCTGGCGTGACAGTTTCCCTTTAAAAGCCTTCAAAATCCTCCTGTTCGTCATCTGATATCATAAGTACATCAATGACATCTTGTGATACATTTGTAAGGCAGTCATCGTATGGATCGAATTCCGTATCAGATGGTGTGGTCTCAGCTTCGGCTTCCTCTTCATCTTGCCACAAGTAGTCGTCCTCCATACCATCTAATGAATTTGATATGCCACACTTCTTGAAAGACTTGATTACTGTTTCTGCATCAATATCATTCCAGGCTTTTATGACAAACTTGCACAAAACATCCAACTGTGGAGCACGCATGTTTCCTCCTTTTGTGAATGACTTTTCGCCGCTAACCATCCATTCATTCCACTGTTCTTGAATGCGATCTTTAAATGGCTTGTTTAGGCACACATCCAGTGGCTGTACCAACGATGTCAATCCTGCAGGAATAACTGCCGCATCTGTGTTTAGTCTTGCAAGCATTTGCTTGGTGCTGGGAGTTAAATGAGCCCTGAACATATCCCACACCAGTAGACTACATTTTTGAGTAAGTCCACCTGGTCGCCTGCTCCATACATTATCAAGCCATAGCTTTACCCCTTCTTCATCCATCCAGCCTTTTTCATTCACATGTACAAAACAACCAACAGGGAACTTGAATTTCAGCATTGTTTTTCTTTTAAAAATAATCATTGGTCTCAGTTTGGCGCCATCAGCTGTGCATCCTAGTACCACTGTAAAACTGGACTTCTCATGTCCTGTTATTTTAATTAAAATTGTTTTTTCACCTTTTTGATGGACAGTTTTATTTCCAACCATATCAAAATTCATTGGAGTTTCATCCATATTTCCAATACTACTTAACGCATAGCCATGTTTAGTGCGCTGTTGTATTACGTATCGATGGAAACTATTTACTTTGCTATCAAGATCTGCAGGTAATTTTGGGGCAATTTTCATCTTTTGCCTCAGTACCATATTATGCCTTCCCATGAATCTAGTACACCAGGATACGGTGGCCTTAAATCTGTTGCTGTGATCTGGGTTAGATTTGGCCCACTGAAGTGCAAACAAATGTATTTTATTTCGTGTCACTACATAACCGTTTTGGCGATGCTCATTCACCATGTCTGCTACATGTTTTTCGAGTTCTGGCCAATGTGGAGTGCCTCTTCTTAATGCACACTTACCCCTTGGCATACTCTTTAATGCTTTTTCATTTGCTTTCCAGTCCCGAACCATCTTTTCTGTTACTCCATATTGTCTTGCAGCAGCGCAGTTATTATGTTCCATGGCAAAGTTTACAACTTTAAGTTTGAAACTGGCTTCATATTTTTCTTCTTGCTGGTGGAGCCATGATGGGGTTTTGACTGTTGGACATTTGTATACTGTACTGTATGTACTGGTGCTATATTGTATGAACAGGTACAGATACTGGTGCTGTACTGTATGTGGTACCCAGTATACAACAACCAGCCAATCACGGCAAGCGATGTACCTTACTGGTGATTGGCTGGTTGTTGTATACAAAGCCTGCTTGGATTGGTCAGCTCTCCCTGCCTGCCCAGCCCTCCCTGTCTCCAAGACTATCAGAGCGGTAGCGCAAACACGCCTCTTTCACCCGTCTGGCCCGCCCTTGTATCCTATTACCTCCTTCTCTGCCTCTCAGATCTCGCACATGCGCGCCTGCGCCGCTTCACTGCAGTCCTCAGGAGCGAGATCTGAGAGGCAGAGAAGGAGGTACGGTAATAGGATACAAGGGCGGGCCAGACTGGTGAAAGAGGCGTGTTTTTCTGGGCACAGCGCCGCTCTATCTCTTTTTTCCATACCCCGGGCGTCCCGGACGCCTGCAGCTTGCTCCGCCCTTCACTTACACCTTCCCGGTGAGGCGCCCCCTCACCTCGTCATCGGGCGGGGATGCGGCCGCGGCCGTTTTTGAGCTCCCCCCACCATATGCGGCGACCGCAGATTCTCCAGTCCGGCTCGGAAGTTTCAGCACCCGCCCTATAAGACGACACCCGGCGTATAAGACGACCCCCGACTTTTGAGAAGATTTTCCTGGGTTAAAAAGTAGTCTTATACGCCAGAAAATACAGTACTTTACTGTTCAAAGAGAAATTATTCTAATAGAACCTCAGAGTCTGGTCTGCTATAGCATGCATGTACTGTAGAAAACCCTACCAAAGAGGACTCCACAGGAAAAACGCCGTCTGACTCTGCCAAAAAAATGGCTGCATCTGTGCCTCTCATTTTGCTCTTCTGATAAAGCATGTAGGTCCAGGTTGATGTGAGCTACATCATAACAGCAGTCATCACTGAACTGGTGGACCTCAAACAAAGTAAGGAGTGTGATCTCCTAAATGCTCAAGTTAAATAATGCCAAGCAAAAAATTCAAGAGGAGCAGCATTAGGTTAAAAATAATACTTGGCATGTGCATAGCACTTATGCAGCAGGGTAAGTGGCATATACCAGGCCATTCATTTCATTGTGATCATCTGTTGGTACTTTATTTTTGTCTGACATTAGATTTTAGATCAGTAACTGTTAAAAAACAAAGTTGCCTTGTAACATGTTGCATCAAAAGTTTAGGATGTAGGGTTGGTTGGGGATTTTTATTTTTGGTTCACCAATATGTACCATTTTAATGTTTCAGAGATAGTATACTGCAGTTCCCATTGTTTTTCAGAATGATTACCATGGATCCTGACTCTAGAGATTAAAGAGACTATAGAGATTTTGTTTTAACACCCAGAGTTGTGTCTTCCCAGCATGCTGATAGCAAATTTACAGTGCAGTTTGGTTGGTCTGGTTTTTTTGCTCGTTGTAAACATGTTACATTGGAAAACTATTGTGAATTGTCTGAGCAGCAAATTGCCATGCAATCACTTGAGACTTCACTGACCTCTCCCATAAACTAACACTACCAATAATGATAAAACAGTAGTACTAATCTGAAAACTGCCTTGTTCAGACAACCTGCAATCAGCAGTTCATTAATCTGGTTTGGTCATTTACCTCCCAATTGGAAAGAGCAGATTTCCTCAGTCACCTTAACAGATTGGGGGCTGTACTTATTTTCAGCATAGTTATATCTGCTTGCTACTCTGTGTAGTTGTATTGATTGTTACTAGAATTGATTTTCTTTTTTACTGGGAAGCGGACGAGATCAGAAACTGTATGTCATATACTCTAGTCTAGGAACAAATGGCTTCGTTTTGTTTAATATTTAACTCAAGTCATCATTTCCTCAGTAGTCTCCTCTCTAGACCGTGTTAACCCTTCAAGGCATTTTCTTTAACAAGTTCTGCAGAATGAAACAGTGACAACACTGTTCAGAAGTGGCTATTTTAGAATGTATTTCTATCCAGAGTTAGTATTGATATATAGTAGGGCCCCCTGATGCTAGGCACAGTACACACAATTAGCAACATAGACAGTCCCTGCCACAGAGTGCTCACAGTCTAGGGGCTTGTCTATACTTAACAGGCGTAGTGTTTTAACTAGGCTGGTATAGTTAAGGTGGTACAACCCCCCGAGTGTGGATGCAGTATGGGAAGGTGAATAAATATACAAATATAAATCACTGTCATGCCAGTATAACTGTGTCTTCACTAGGGCTTCTGTATCAGTTAAAAAAAATCAGTGTCAGTGTCAGTATAGATAGTGTCAGACAGGACACACCAAGTGGACTAAAGAAACAAATTATGTGGATTGGGTAGGAGAATGAGGAAACAAAAGAAACAATGCAGCAGAAAAGCAGTTAATATTGGGATACCTTTTATTGTCCTTCCCCAAACAAATGGGCTGCTATCCTGTAACCACTTCATTTACACACTTGAGTAACTTCATACATGCAAATGTTCCCCCGAAATTCAGTGAGAGAGTGTAAACTGGGTGTTGTTAAAGATTTAGCCCAAAGTATTTCAGACCTGCTTGTTTATGTCACTAAATCATCCCGGTAAATTGTTACCGATCTGGAGGGGAAATATAAAACACTTAAACAGCTGCATTTTTTTAAAGCTCAGGGTGTTGTGTATATTTCGCCTGCTGTGTGTTTTTGCTAAGAGAAAGTGCTGTATATAAAATGGGTTTGCTTTCTGTGCAAAGCAGGCCTGTATTCTCACCGTAGTACTGCCAGGGATTTTTCTCTTTGTGGTCACCCGGTGGCTGGAGGTGATTAACATGCAGTTCAGGGAATTCTCTTTCTGCCCTTTTCGGTGAATGTTAATTTGATGGGCAGTACTGCAGTAATCCAGAGCAGGAGCTGGTTAGCTGGACAGTAGATTGTTCTCTTTTCTTTTCAGTGACTCAGCTTCATTTCCATGTCTGCCACAATGTAATCCAGCCCAAGCAATAACTCTCTGTGTCATTATGTACTGTATGTAGATGTTGGCTGTGACGTTGCACCCCATAATGCTTTATGGAAATATGCTTATGAATATATATATATGACATAATTGGAATATGTTTTATGCTACATATGCCATGTAACACATCTCTGTAAAGGTTAGGATCCACTGAATATATTCATCCTATTTGGATGCATGTATCATTTTTGTATTCGAAGTTATGAATATTGGCTGTGTACTTGTTTGATTTTAAGTAGCCTTAGTAAGGCATTTGATCAGCTTCTTGAGAAAGGAATTTGCAAGTTAAGTGCCCAATCAAGAAACGCTTAATGGACAATGGAACCTTGGAAGACTCCAATCCACATAAGAAGTCTACCTGGGAATGTTTAAGGTAGCATGTGAGCAATGGCTGCCACCTGTAAAAGTTCTGAGTCATGCATGGAGTCATGCATGGACATGTGACTTGCCCATGTGACTCCAAAACTCCATCTTGTAGCTGGAATTCTACACAGGGGGAGGGAGGGGTCTCCACCCACAAGAGAAAGTCTATATAAAGTCCTGGGAGACCCCTCCATTTTTGTCTTCAGCTGGGTCGAGAGATAGCCTCTCCACCCCTAAAGGATACCTGAAAGAAACTGGAACAATGGACAGTAACCACAGTGGTGTGAGTGATTGCTGGATCCAGATTAGAAGGAGGCTAGTCTGTAAAAGAAACCTATTGGAACATCTCTGAGAGTGAGATTTCATCTGTAATCACTTTCTTACTGTATTAGGTGTAGACTTTCATGTTTATTTCATTTGGCTTGGTAATTCACCTTGTTCTGTCTGTTATCACTTGAAACCACTTAAATCCTACTTTTTGTATTTAATAAAATCATTTTTACTTATTAATTAACCCAGAGTGTGTATTAATACCTGGGGGGGGGCAAACAGCTGTACATATCTCTCTATCAGTGTTATAGAGGGTGAACAATTTATGAGTTTACCCTGTGTAAGATTTATGCAGGGTTAAATGGATTTATTTGGGGTTTGGACCCCATTGGGAGCTGGATACCTGAGTGTTGGAGACAGTAGCATTTCTTAAGCTGTTTTCAGTTAAGCCTGCAGTTTGTGGGACGTAGTTCAGACCTGGGTCTGTGTTTTGTAGCAGGCTAGCGTGTCTGGCACAACCAGACAGGGTTCTGAAGTCCCAAGCTGCCAGGGAAAGTGGGCTCAGAGGGTGTCTTGGCACATCAGTTGGCAGTCCCAAGGGGGTCTCTGTGATCCAACCCGTCACATTGGCAAGCTGCATATAATAATTTGGCACCTACATAGTAATTTCATCCAAAATCACAAAGCACTTTACAGCTGCAAGTCAGTATCATTATCACCATTTTACAGATTATAATACTGAGGCCAGGGGCGGCTCCAGACACCAGCGCAGCAAGCGCGTGCCTGGGGCAGCAAGCCGTGGGGGGAGGCCTGCCGGTTGCTGTGAGGGTGGCAGTCAGGCAGCCTTCAGCGACGTGCCTGCGGGAGGTCTGCTGGTCCCGCGGTTATGGAGGCAATTTGGCAGCGGGTACACCGAGAAGCCACAGGACCAGCAGATCACCCGCAGAAACACCGCTGAATCCTCATAACCACAGACTGCCCACAGGCATGCCGCCGAAGGCCGCCTGACTGCCGTGCTTGGGGCAGCAAAAAACATAGAGCTGCCCCTGACTGAGGCTTAGGCCAGGTCTACACTAACCCCCTAATTCGAACTAAGGTACGCAACTTCAGCTACGTGAATAACGTAGCTGAAGTTCGAAGTACCTTAGTTCGAACTTACCTCGGTCCACACGCGGCTGGCAGGCTCCCCCGTCGACTCCGCGGTACTCCTCTCGTCTAGCTGGAGTACCGCAGTCGATGGCGAGCACTTCCAGGTTCGACTTATCGCGTCTAGACAAGACGCGATAAGTCGAACCCAGAAGTTCGATCGCTCGCCGCCGAACTACCGGGTAAGTGTAGACCTACCCTCAGAGAGATTAAGTGACTTCAGTTACAATAGTAAGGAGTTCTGGAAGGTATAACCTCTTGTTTCAAGATATACGCCAAACCTAAATTGAGGGTGGTTGGAAAGAAGCTATAACTGCCTACCTCAGTTTTTTTGCCCCCTCCTCTGAAGCACTTGGTATTGACCACTGTTAGAGACAGAATACTGGCCTAAACGGACCACTAGCCTGAGCTGATAGGTCAGCTCCTATGTTATGCCATGGGTCCCACAGTGAGTGAATAGTAGAGATGGGATAAGAACTCATGACTCCTGATTTCCAGCCCTGGGCAGTACTAACTAGACGATGCTGCCTCCCACTGTTCCATATCTGACTGTTGTATTGTATACAGAGTGAATTACACTGCATGGCTTTGAGCAGGCACATGACAAATAATTAGGTTGCGTGTCCAGGATTTTTCATTTTTAATTATCATTATTTATTAATAAAGGTGTTTACTTGTTCCTGCGCCAAACTCTTTCTCAAGGGACAGCAGCGAAAGTGAGAATAATTTAGAGTTATATGTAGGATGATCCAGCCGTAGGAACTGAATACACCCCCTTGATAATGTAAGTGCATTTCTCTGCGATCAATAGGTTTGCTCGTATCTGAAACCTTAACTATCTTCTCTGGACCCGATCCTGGACTGGCATAAATTGGAAAAGCTGCCATGGTCGATGCCGGTTTAGCTCAGTTGAGGATCTGTCTCTGTACCCTGATGTCACTTCAGAGAGTTCAGCAGTTTGACACGTGTTCGCAACAGGAATTGGTGGGGCTGAGAACTTCTAACAGCCCCGTGAATAACAAATTAAGAATATATTCCACCCTCATTACAAGGCCCTCCTGTGGGGAGCAAGAATTCTGAGCATTAAAAAAGAAAAGAGAAGATGATTGTAATGAGTGTTGTTAAATGAATGAGTGTAAAGTGACTGAAAGCCAAGCCAGGGAGCACTATAACGAGGGAACCTGTGTGAGAATCTGAGCATACAGTCCTGTCGCTGCTGCCCACTTACAACAATTTAACACAAAACTTTTTTTTTTTTTTAAAGTTCATTGTACATCAGCAGCTCTATACATATCAGTGTGTGTTTGCAATCTGCAGGGCTGGTGTGCTGTGTGTCCTGCATCCTTTTTCATTCATCCCCACATACTGAATGCTGAAAAATGGAGTTCGGTTCGGAAGGCCATGATTTCCTATATGATCTGGTCAGGATGGGTCTGATCCGCAATTTCTCACTGTGGAGAGGTGCTCAGCATCTCTCAGGAGGTGTTTAGCGCCTTGCGGGATTGTGCCCCTATGTTAGTGCTGCACACTTACATAACTGTCTAACTCCAGTGATCTCTTTCAAAATATATGTCTATAGATCAAAACAGGGATGAGAACCTTACTTATGTGGCATGGATGCAAAAGCAAAGACATTGTTTCCTGTACTAGATATGATTAGAGACTATTCTCTTTTGCAGCTTTGCTCTGATACAAGGAGAATCATCTTTTTTCGGAGAGAAATTCAATACTTTATGATGCTTCCTGCTGTCTGAGACCTGTGAACATTCTTTCCTTTTCAAAGAGCTATCGAATTCTAGCCAGCGAACCTCCCTTTCCCACTCAAGAGCTTTTTCCTTTCAGCCTGAAAGTGAAAGACTTTCAGGAATCTGTTTTTAGAATACTTTGGAATACCTGCTGATAACAATCAGGGTCTTTTCTCTCCTCCTGGGAGTAAAGGTGACATACAAAAGAACCCAACTTTTTCCAAAAAACTTATCATTCAAACTTCCTAATTTAGGTTTAACCCCCCTCCCCCAACCTCTTTAGAAAATGACTTTGATCTTTAACAGAGGGCAAACCTGTGAGGTTACCACATCTCACACCAACAAGTCAAACTGGTCCCACCCCCCCCAAAAAAAATTGAGATTGCAATATAGGGTGACCTTATTTCACTGAAGAGTGTTTCTTTCTTACAATATTTCTGTCTTCCTGGTAATAATTTTTTCTGACTTCTTTTCTTCTTTAACTGGCCACATTTAGAAATAAACTATACGGAATCATTGACCTAACTGTGCAAATGTGAGATCTTTCTTGCACTTTGATATCACCTCTCATCTAAGGATCTCAAAGCACCTCACTGAGAATTAAGCCTTACAAGACCAGTGAGAGGTAAGTAACTATTATACTCTTTAACAGAGGGGTAAACTGAGGAACAGAGAGGCAAAGTGATTTGCCCAATGCCAAACAGCAAGTCTTAAATCCAGGGACCCTAATTCCCCGTTTCTTGATCTAACTGCTAGAATTGACTCCCTTTCTTTGGGATGGCTCCTGCAAGCTGCTGGATGTCCTGACCAATGCACTGCACCTCATAGAATACATTTGCCACCTTGCAGCATTGGGCTCTTTGTCACTATTCCACTTCCCTGCATTGCAGTGACACTAAATAAATCATGCTGCATGTTTTCCCCTCCGGAACTCCTCAGATCAAACCAGAAATATAGAAGAGTCTGAGAGTTTGGGGTTGGGGAGCAGATAGATGGGGGTGGGGGGATTCTGCAAGGACTTTAACCCTCCCCCCCTCTAGAAGCACATGCCGCGTGAGGACAAAAGGGCCAGTTGGCAGCATATTTACAGATCTTTATTCCTCCATGGATGTGCTTTCTGCAAGGACCTCCGCCTGTGGTGCATGAACAAAACCTACATCAGGAGCCAAGCAACTGCTGCCTGGGGCTTTAATATGCTCAGCCTTTCAGCAGATTTACTGCTCCAAACCAGGACCCGTTAGGAGCCTTGGAACTACTATAAGCAGTGAAATAAAATGCTTAACAATAACTCTTGCAACTCCAGGAGTGTAGCTTGGTACATGATTGTGCAGAGAGTTATTGTGGTTCTATTCACACGGATCATTCTCCCTATGCTATAGGGCGAAGTACAGTGCCGTTGTGTAAGTTGGTAGGAGAGAATAATTAATCGAGGCTCTTCCTTGTGGTGCCCCAAGAACTAAGATTCACAGGGATGCTTGAACGAAACATCCTCTTTGAATGGCTGGCGAGACCATTTAAAAACCAGTGAATGAAGTTATGTTACATCGTGTGATGGGATGGATAAAGTCCACACTAGAGAGCGAAGGGTGCAGCAACAACTCTGAGCATGGGAAGCCCCACCCCAGCATGCCTGCTGGGTATGCCCCAGTTGGAAAGGGGGTTTAACAAGGAGCCTTCTAGCACAGCAGGGTGGCAGGCAGAGAAAGACAAACTTGAACTCGCTGCTATGGAAGGGTTATGCCAGGAGAGTATCCGCAGGAGGACTGCGGCACAAAGCTGGGACTCCCCAGGGTGCAGAGGTTGCAAAGGACCAACTGCAAGGCACGATGTTGCCCCAAGGAGGAACAGAGCAGTAGGAAGAGACACATGGAGGGCGTTAGCTGGACCACAGACAGCAGATGCCTTCCTTACGGTGCCTAAGAAGGCTTCTTCGTCGGAACCCAGTGGAGTGAGAGGGCCCGGATTCCCCCTACCCCTATTGCTAGTCAGGGGTACTGCCAGGAGTGGCTCCAGGAACCAGCGCAGCAAGCACGTGCCTGGGGTAGCAAGACGCGGGGAGCAGCCTGCTGGTCGCTGTGAGGGCGGCAGTCAGGCAGCCTTCGGCGGCATGCCTGTGGGAGGTCTGCTGGTCCTATGGTTTCGGTGACAATTCGGCGGCGGGTACGCTGAAGCCGCCGGACCAGCAGCTCACCCGCAGAAACACCGCCAAATCCGCGTGACCACGGACCGCCCGCAGGCATGCCGCTGAAGGCCGCCTGACTGCCGTGCTTGGGGCGGCAAAAAACATAGAGCCGCCCCTGAGTGCTGCCACATACTCTAGTCGCTAGGTGGGGACCCACCCCTTCTTACACTTAGCTAGGTATCCCCTGTTTCAATGTTGTCAGCACTACCCCTGTCAGATATAAATCCCACACTAACCTGTGCTATCAGTCTAGGCCACAATACCAGAAAGTTATTGACAAGTTGGAAGAACATTAGAGAAGAACAGCAAATATAATCATGGGGTAGAAGGGCTTGACGGATCAGTTCAAAATAACAGCTAGGTACAGCTTTGCTAAGCACTGACCAAGGCGTGTGGGGGGATATGAACCTGCGCAAATATTTGAATGGTGTAAACACCAAGTGGAGAGAAATGTTTAGTGTGATGGACCGGGATATAACTAGAGCTAATGGTGTGACAGTAAAAGGCTGAATAGCTGGAAGGATTTGCGGGCAGTGAGAGGTATTAGGCTGTGGAATAGTCTCCCAAGGGAAGCAGTGGAAGCCCAGCTATTTGGACCTTTTTAAAACTAGACCGGACAAAGCATTAGAAAATGTACTCTAGAGAACAGTCTTTAATTGGCAGGAAGCTGGACTGGTGATCTAATAGGTCCTTTCCATTTCTAATGTCTATGATATTATATTCTCTGTAATGAGTTTTGACTATTTCTAAGCTCAGAGGGGAAAATGGAGACAAAATTGAAAGAAAAGCTCAGCAATGGGGAAGAATAAAAGCCCTGTAAGTGAATGTCATGCTCACAAAAAGTTCCAGATTGACAGCATCATGGATGGACTGTTCTCTAGGCCAGTGATGCTATTCAAAAATAGCATTGCAAATGGGAATGTGAAAATCGTTACATTGAAAATGATTAAGATAATGGCATACTATTATAGAGCTGCTTTTGTCTTGAAGGATCCCAGACTGCTTTTCAGTGTGTGTGTGTGTGTGACTTCACCCATCACCGAAATTCAGCAACCTCTGGACTAAACACTATAGTTTAACAGGAAACAGAAACCCTACCTACACAACAGCTTAGGCTGGGAAGTGAAGAATAACTCATGTAATTGAAACTATGAGGGAACTCTTTTAGGTGGACTGATTGAGTTTCTTGAGAACCTGTTTGAGGCTGACAAAGTTGGTACTTGGCCTTGTGCTCCCTCTTGAGATTCCTTCAGGGCTGAGCCAGGGAAAGAGAGGGTTCTTCTGAACCAACGTGATTCTAAATATAATCCCCAGTGTCCTTCTGTGGCTGTCTTCAAAGGTTGGTATGATGTCATTCTATTTGGATCAATACATTTTTCGTTACTGTGGCCTGCTTTGTTCACAACTTCTTTCCTTTTGGGTATTTCTCTCTTTTATTGCAGCATCTGATTTTTCTGAGGTGTTGACTCCCATTTTAGATTAGTTGTTGTGTTTATATTGTTGTGCATGCCACATTACTGGAGATGATGGCTATAGACAGAGTCAGCCAACTCATGATTTGATTACAACCCTTGTGTTTTTCTTAAAGCCTCAACTCCTGGAGTCATGTGATTACATGAGAACTTTTCTTTTCTTTTCTTTTCTTTCAAGTTTCTAGTCCTCTTGATTGCAGAGGAAAGCTTGAACATGTGAACCGTAAAGGCTCAAAAAAACAGACAAGCTAATTAAAAGAATCTGAAACTTGTTATTGTTTTAAATCTTATTATTTGGAAGCCAATCTTATGATTTTAGCCTGATTCTTCATTTTTGAATGCTTGGGGTTGGCAAAAATATAAACAGTTGGGAATTGGCCAGGACACAGAGGTTGCAATACTCTTAAGGCTTATCCTCACTAGGAAATTAGGTCATGTTAGAACCCATCCTAGTGCTTTGAGATCTTCAGATGAGAAGTGTAATCTAGCATGAAGGGGACAATCATGTATATAACATGTCAGCTGCTCATGAATAAACCCTGTTGGAACCAGAGAGTGAACCTTATGAGTAGGTGACATGATGTTAAAATCAACTTGTCCCTGTCTACACTGATTGCAAAGTCATGTTTAGCATTGGGTTCTTAAACATGATGCCTCAAAATTGCGTTTTAACTCAATTTAATTTTCTAGTGAAGATGACCTGCCCTCACTTTTGTGTGAAGTGCCATTGCATCTTGAATGACTAAAGCTGCTTGGGCCCTTTGTAAACAGAACTAGCTGCATTATTCATTACAAATAACATTCATTTTGGATTTTAGCCCCTTTTTTTAATCAAATCATGCACAAACTAGTTCTGATTTTCTGTGAATGCAGAACTTAAGTACTTAGTAGGGCTGGTCAGAACTCAGAATTTCCATTCGGTGGGAAATTCAGAAATGAAAATGAATTGTTCTGCATCAGAATGAAAGCTCAGACTTTTGTAATTTCCTGAGGAAGGGGCGGAGTCAAGAATTTTTATTTTGACTTTTTAAAAATGAAATCGCTGAGACTCCCCACACTTCAGCTGCCCACCTAGCGGCCTACCAAAAAGCAGGGAGCCAGGAAGCCCCGACAACCACAGCCCACGATGGGTCTCCTGGGGTCACTGCTCTGTGGCAGCCCTCAGTGTGAACAAGTGGGCAAGAAACCAAGCGGAAACCTGCCTGATTTCTGTCAGAAGATTTGGCAGAACAGACATGAATAGTTCTGATGGGAAAATGTTCCACTGGCAAATTTCTGATCAGCTGTAGCACTTAGGCGTTAGGTTAGCACTTTACTTTCAATGGGACTCAGGTCCCTAAATATCTTAGTGACTTTTGAAAATAGGATTTAAGCTCTGAAGTCACTTAAGTGCTTTAATAGGAAGTAAAATCTGGCTACATCTGCTTTGCTTGATAGAAGAATGTGATCTGACATTAAGTCCTGGTCTACACTAGGAGTTTACTTTAGTATGGCTCTGTCTCTCAGGGATGTGAAAAATCCACACCCCTGAGAGACGCAGCTATACAACCTAGCCCCCCAATGTAGACCTGCTCTAGGTTGATGGAAGAATACTTCATTCGACTTACCTACTGCCCTTTGGGAAGATGGATTACCTAGGCCTGGTCTATGCTACATGGTTAGGTTAATGTAAACTGCCTTGCATCGACCTAGCTGGGGAAGTGTCTTCACTTCAATTTGACTCCTGTTGACATAAGTGCCGCTCTATGCCCTTTTAGTAACACCACCTCCCTGAGCGGTGTAGAGTCATGGTCGATGCAGTTAGGTTGATGCAGTGTCAATGTAGACACTGCGTTGCTTACGTCAACTGTTACTGGCTTTCAGGAGCTGTCCCACAATGCCCCACACTGACAATATAATCGATACATGCGCTTCTGGTGAAAATAGCCCAAAGAGCCAAGTGTGCGCACACACAAGCAATTTAATAACTGAGGTGCCTGTGTGCTGATGGAAGTTAGGCCAACATCATTTTGTAGTGTAGACATGGCCCTACTCCAACAGGAAAATCCCTCCCATCTCCATGGAAGCACTACAGCAGTGCAGCTGCACCACAGCAGCATTTTAAGTGTAGACAAGACCTAAGATACAGATCCCTTACCTGTGTTCTCTGGGAAGCTGCTACTAATGTATGGCTGGGGGAAGGGAGGTGCGTTCAGTAGGAATCTGGCAGTGGAACCACAAGAAAGGACCCTTGAGTATTTGGCATGTATAGGACAGAGGTCAGAGCTTAAATGGTAAGTGCAGTATAGAGAAGTGGAGGGATGTGATTGTAAAGTCCAGTTGCCAGGTGTCCAGCAGGTAAAAGAGCTCCAAGCACTGGTGTAAGCAGTGTGATCCAGTGAGTTAGGGCAGTGGACTGCGAGTCAGGGGACAGAGGTTCTGCTCCAGTGGTGCCACTAACCTGTTGTGTAACCTTGGGCAAGTTGCTTTTATTTTTCTCTCCCCGAGTTTGTACGATACTTGCCTGTCTTTGTTAAGCACCTTGAGAGCTTCAGGTGAGACATTGCTAGCGAAGAGTTAATTATTACCACGCAATTAATGAGACGGGTCAGTGATTACCGTCACATCGAAGCACATCCCAATCACACAGGTACAAACTACCATATCTGGTACAATATTGTGAGAAGGGCTATTTGGGAAACAGGCACCTGAATTCAGCCGGTTGCCATGGTGACAGCATAGATTAATGCCACAAGAAGAGAGAAGAGCAATATATTGTGCAAGGGATAACTTTTTGTAGCCAGGCTGCACTTTGAAATATCTCTGACTTTCTGGGTTCCTGTGACACCAAAACACATAGCTGAGCTCTCAGTTTTCCTTGGTTTAATTCTGTTTCTCCATCTCACCTAAGATGAACAAATATCTGCTAGAAGATAAAAGTTCATGATAGGGTGTAATAGTAAATACTATGGGCTGAATGGTCTCTGATTCTTTTGTGGGTGCCATGAACAAGAGGGAGTTTAAGGAGCTTCCCCTTCTCTAAGCGCCTCCCTCCTCCCCTCAGGCCAGATGTGAAGAGCTGATGAGCGCCATCTACTGACACATTATTTACTAAGGCTCAGATCCACAAAGATATTTAGGCTCCTAACTTCCACTGATTTCAACAGAAGTTCAGAACCTACGTGCCTTTGTAGATCAGCGCCTAACTCTTTACATGTATTCAGATATACAGCACCCCTGTAACACAATTTCAGGTCCTGTTCTCTGGGATGTGCAGAGAATGCTCCTTCCAACCACCCTGGAGCACAAACTATCCCAAAAGCATCAAAGGGGAAGCAGGGAGGGAGCCCTTCTTCCCCTGCACTGGCCAGTAGAATTGGTCGGACACAGAGAGGCTATGTTGCACCATCCTAAAGCATGATGTGGTATGCATGCTCCCCATGGGCTTGATAAAAAGCCCATTGATGTCAGGGCCTTTTAATTGACTCCAGTGGGCTTTGGGTCAGGCTCCATGTGCACCAGGGGGAAACATGCTTCCTGAGGCAAATTCCCACCAATGGGGTGGTGCATCAGAGAAGACACATCTTCTCTGATGTGTCTCAGGGTACAAAGTGCTCAATCTGGCCCTGTAGAGAGTCAAATCTCAGATTAAACATGAGGAATGTGTCCCATATCGAAGAGAGAAGCAGCCATGGGTAGGCAGGATCTCAAATCAGGTGGCTCCACACAGAGAGAACACTAGAAACAATGGTAGACCAAATGCTGAAGGCCTGATCAAACATACAGCAGTTACCAAGGAAACTTCACTCTGTAACTGATTAAAAAACTATGAATTTCTGCTGGATACATTGGTGGCAAGAGTTCAAAGAGGGTTTAAAAGGCAATTTAACTTCTATGCTCTAGAATCAGAGCTGCACCTTCTAGTCAGTGTCCTCTTGTATTGGGCTTTGGTGGCTTGTTTTCACTTAAAAGCATGCCCATATTTTTTCTCTTGATTCTAGGTAGCCCGTGGAGTGTCAAATATCTCAGCTGTGCACTCTCAACAGGGCCCTGATGACAGAACAGGCTGAGTCATAACAGGATGAATATTGTGACTGCGTAGAAACTAGAAACATAAAGTCTTAAGCCTACACACTTAACATGCCATACGACTGTTGATGCCAGTCAAAGGATTTCAGAGCCTTTCAAATCCCCAAACTAGATGCTACATGTGTCCCATACGTCATAAAACGACATCCCAGCGTCTCCGATTTACATCACCCACAGTATGTGTGTCAGTGCTTTATACATCAGCCTAATCTCTCAGGCTGGATCTCTGCCAATTTTAGATTATTGCTGAGCTCACACTGACGTATCACCAGCCCCGGGTTTATTCTTTAGAGTTTAAAAAAAATAGTAGACTCTTGCTGAGGATGTCATAATTGTCCAGTGCTGCATTCTGATTGGCCAGCTGGGTCTTTAGCATGAAAGCCACAGCCATGAACAATCTCCCAGAAGGCCACTGTGGAAAGTCATCACTGAGGGGGGGAAATCCTGATGCCTTTTCTGTTAAATTGTGGGGCTCTGAGGTTGGATGACGTAGGTGTTAATGACTGCCTTTGGAGAAGAGTACTGGGGATGCTGTTGTGAGGGTGGGAGGCAAAGTGAGGGGTTGAAGGAGAAACAGTGACTATTTTGTATTGCTCATGCTCCCCGAAGTGCCAAGCTCTCCATTGCTTTTATTTCACTTTCTAAAGTGAAAACTAATCTGAAATCTGCATGTCAAATTTTGGCCCCAACCGTGCAACAGGGTTTGCATAGGCAGATTCCCATTGAACTCAATGAGGCTCTGTGTGGATGCAGAGTGGGTTGCAGGACTGGAGCCTTCATTTTTACAAAAGAAACTGTGGGGAGAGTATCTGAAACATGGATTGCTGTAACTAATCTTCTGAAAGGTGGAGTTACCCACACAAAATTCTCTGTTACACACTCTAGGGGCACCCACCTTTACCCAGTTCCTAGGGCTCAAGGCGTAACCCTCTTAATTTAGGCACCCACCCTTACCCTTCTGTGGGCTCAGGCATAACCTTACACTCTAGGGCACCCCCCCTTACCCTGTTCCTAGGGCTCGGCATAATTTTCTGTGGGTTTGCAGGACCTTTTACCAGTGAAAGAGTCTTACAGAGTAATATGTTCACCCTCTATTGACAATTACCAAGCAGAATACATATGCTAAGTATACAATGCTATGCTCACCAATCCTGATCAAGCAGACAAACTTTCCCTATTGGCCAGGCAAGGTCGGTCTCATCTGGATTCTGGTTGCTGCACGTCACGGTCGTGCAGAGGATTCTTAGCAGCTCTGATCTTTGGCTGTGTCTTGGGGGTGAGTAGTTCTTCTTCCAGGTCTTTCCTTCTTCTTATTCTTCTATTCCTTCTCTTCTGGTCTCCTGTTTGGACCCCAGTTTATATAGTGAAATTTAAGTTCTGCTTAGCTATACCTTAACCAATTATTTTACTAACATTTTACTAACCAATCCTAACAAAATTCTCTAACCAATCATACTCCACCACCTTAATTCATTTATACCTAGCAAAATTAGTTATGTAACAGACAGAAACAATCAAAGAACCAGAGAGAGATCATACAGACAAACAATAAGGAAGTGAGGACCATAATGACAAAACAATAAAGAAATGAGGGTTTCACCGCCACAACTATTGAGAAGTGATTTCTTGCCAGACAGGATGCTATCAAACTAAGTTTTCTTTAACCATCTTAAGATCTGTTTCTTTATCTGGTGATCGAGGTGCTATTAGGACGGGGTCTCCTTCTTAACAGCCTATTACATTATTTTAATGTCATTTAGATGGAATATGAGAATGTGACTTCCTGCTTCTCAGCTAAAGGCTGCTGCTCTTTTAACCAGGCTGCCGACGAAGGCCTTATCCTTACAATGGGAGAAGGGGTTGGGCAACCTTAACAAAAGGGGCGGGGCTTAGGGCACCTTACCAAAAGGGGCGGGGTTTAGAGAAGCTTACAAGAAAAACAGGATTAAATTGATGAGAAAGACGTATATATATTATGCAAATAGTACAAAATAGTGGGGAAATGGTCTTCATAACTTTTATTTTTCAGCACTATTTTCTCTTATTTGGCTAGCAACTTATTTTGGCCATGGACGAATATATTGCACAAAACTCACTGACCCTTTTTTTTTTAAAGATTAAAAGCAATTAGGTTAAAGAGCCATAATCTAATAGCAATAGATCATCAGAGATGTGCAATTAGTAGGTTATTATCATACTTTTTGGATGGCTGATGGCTGAACATATTTGCGGTATGCACCAGTAGTGCAACATGGTGTTGCCATGACCCTGGGATCATTTTAATCGTTGGAATACTGCTTAGATGGTCAGATTGTTTCATTTTAGACCTATCCGTCCATTTGGATGTGGCTCCAGTATTTGCTTTGCTCTTGTAATATTGTAGTCTGCATTTCTCAAGGTGTAATGCTATAGTCGAAACTGGTTTTTAATTTGTTACATAATGAAAGATCAGAAACATAATGAGCATCTTTAAAAATAGTTTCTTGGATGCCCTTGCTCTCAGTTTGATTGAACTTCATGACTCAAAGCAAAATTGCGCCAAAACCTCTGCATTTTAATCAACTTGCTTCACACTGAATACCTGAGCCGAGGCCTACTCCTTAATTTTTGATGTCTTCTGGTCAGTCCAGTAGCCTGAATTCTCCAACCTAACATATTTATGGGAAGGAGCCCACCAGCTGATTCCAAAAAAAAGTTGATTCATTACATCCCTGTCCCAGTCACACTGACAAAAAAAATATCTATTGCTATATTTGTGCCCGGCCTTAACAGTTCTTGCATGCAAGCGAAAATAATTACAATTTCTAGTTAGAAATGGAATTTGTACAAGTGGATTTTTTGCCGAAGGCAAAATAATACATAAGTACCCTTCCCTTCCCTTCTAGCCTTCTCTTCTAGCTGCAGGAAGCTAGTGATTTTGTGGATGAAGATGTATGAAAAATGCTTTTATTGTGCTTTTAGGAAATGGATTTACAGAGCTCTGCTAAACCAAGATTCCAGTGTAAATGGCATCATAGCTGGTCACACAGATAGCATGGCGTAGGCAAATAAATAGTATTTATTGAATGGCCCTGCAATTTATCACATGGATATTGCCACCACATGTGTAATAGATTATGCAGATTTCTCCCACGTGTGAGAGAGAAATGTATCTACTCTTATTCATATAGTGAGGGCTACGGTCTGCTTTGAGATGCATGCATGTGTCACTGATGTCAGTATAAGCCATAAAAACACATTTAAGAGCAGAATTTGGCCCACAGACAGAAAGATGTTATGAAATACATACAAAGCATATGAGAAAATATGTTAAATGATACATACAATATGCTCCGCAATAGGTTACACAAAGTGTTTTTTTTTTCCTTTGGCTGAAGAAATCTTCTCCTAGAGACAACCTATGAAACATCACAGCTAATGATAGAAGTTGATCTGGCATTAAGGAGATAATTACCCACCTGAGGGTTGGGATCTGTGAGCCCTTTGGCTCCCAGGATATTTTCAAAGTCACCATAATAGCAAATAACAGAAAGGCACCAAAAATTAGTATGTCAAGTGATAAAGAACAAGGATGCTCAAATGCTCTTACTCATGTACAGTCGGTGGGAGCCAGTGGAAATAGCCCTATGTCAGTCATTTTAAATAAAAAGTTTTGGTACTACAGAAAGGAATTGGAACAATTCCTTTTCTCCCCCGGTTATTTCTGTATCACTTTAACCCCTTGTGCCCCCATGCTTTGGATTGTCTCCACCAGCTCGTTATTCATGGAGGAGAATAAGGCCCCAATCCAGCAAAGTCCTTTAGCACATCCTGTTGATCACAGTGACACTAGTCTGGCACTGAACTGATATCAGTGGGACCACTCATGCTTAAAGACATGCACGTGGTTTGCTGGATTGGAGCCAGTGTCCTTCTGTAAATTACTGCCTATATCTGCAGTACATCTCTCTCAACAGTGTTATACAGAGATACAGTGGCTATACACACATTTTATCTGTGTATATTTGTGTGTGTGTGTATATATATAGATATATTATAGATGTATGATATTTTTTACAACCTTGTCTTGATTTTTTTAGTTGAGGGGGGGGAGTGTGTCTTGAACTTATGCTGCAGAGGTATTGTTTTGGACTAACGACATCAAGCCAGAAAAACAGAGACTGCAGAAGTAAAAGGAGTAAGGAGAGAATGAAAGTTGCCGTAGGGACAGGGCTATACGAATTCAGATATGGGTGGGTTAGGCTGAGTGTTATCAGTGATGATGAAACATGGCTGACTGTGGTAATGAAATATTTATGAATGGGGAAATGATACTGCATTCTGGAGTGGAGCACCGGGGAAAGTGAAATTTCAAGAATAGTGTAATAGCAAAGCCCTCCATTAATTATCAGACGCAAGCTGTAATGCCGGTTACTATGGCAACAGTGTCCCCTATGTATTTTGCACCATTCTGGGGGGCTGCTCCCAATTTACTGTGGTTTGCTGTATTTATATTTTGCAAGGATTTTTGTCGTTGATCTTGTCTAGCCTAGCCTGTGAATGCTGTGCGTAATAACAAGAAAGGACTTGGTTAATTTAAGATTATAGGAGTATTGGCTAAAAGATAGGGAAAGGCTTTAATTAGTACTATTAGGACGATCTTTTATTCTGCATAGAGATACAGGTGTCCCTTTCTGGAAAGATTCCTGTACACGGAGCAGGATATTAATAATAATACATAGGCCTGGTCTACACTACAAAATTAGGTCAAGGTAAGCAGCCTTTCATTGACCTATTTATGCAGGCGGCTACACTTAAACTTGTAAGTGCCTTGTTATGGTGACATGGTCGCACCACCTCCCTGAGTGGCATATAGCCATGGGAGATGTGCTGAGGTCGATTCAGCATGAGTGTAGACTCTGTGTTACCTATGTCAACCCTAACAGTCCTCCAGCAGCTGTCCCACAATGCTCATCACTCACCGCTCCAGTCACAATTGTGACCTCCACTGCCCACAGGTCACAGATACTGGAAGCCAACCCCCACCCTTTAAAAATCCCATGAATTGCCCAGCCTGGTGAGCAAACCTAGCAGCTCTCCCTTGTTGTGTGCAACTGCCCAATAGACTGTGCCGGCTACACCCTCCAGACATGCTGCTGCCTGGAGTAGACAGGAGATATTGGATCTCCTGGGCCGGTGGGGAGAAGAGGCTGTGCCAGCACACCTCCGATTCAGCCATAGAGATGTTGACATCTACGAGTAGATTGCCGGGGGAATGCAGGAGAGGGGCTACAACAGGGACCAGCAGCAGTGCCCCATGAATGCGACGGAAATGTGGCCAGTGAGGCAAACTGTAGATCTGCTGCCAAACCACAAACCTACTGCTTTTACAATGAGCCATACTTGGAGGAGACCTCTCCAGCACTCCACAGAGCACCATGGATACCACCGAGGAGCGAATGGACTTCTGAAGCTTAACTTTCGCTTTCCGTTGTGGCTATCAGGGGCGGCTCCAGGCACCAGCGCACCAAGCGCGTGCCTGGGGTGGCAAGCCACGGGGGGCGGCCTGCCGGTCGCCGTGAGGGCAGCAGTCAGGCAGCTTTCGGCGGCATGCCTGCGGGAGGTCCGCCGGTCCCCTGGCTTCGGCGGCAATTCAGCAGCGGGTACATCGAAGGCATAGGACCGGTGGACCTCCCGCAGGCATGCTGCCGAATCCGCGTTACCAGTGGACCTCCCGCAGGCATGCCACTGAAGGCTGCCACACTGCCGTGATTGGGGCGGCAAAATACATAGAGCCGCTCCTGATGACTATACATACAATGGTACCTCTGTATGTTTTATCTGCTGCTGTTGTGGTCTTGAGGGGTCCCCCCTTTACACCTCTGGAATGCCTGACCATGATAAGGAGAAAGAGAAGGACTTGAGAGGACATGTTCTCTGAGATCCTGCAAGCCACTCCTGCATTGGACAGTGAACAGAGGGTCTGGAGGGTGAGTATTTCAGACAGCCTAGCCCTCCATTCACAGTCCGATGCAAGAGGGCAAGAGCTACAGGAGAAAGGCCCAGGAGTCCCCACAGGAAAAGGAGAGGGAGATGCACCAGCAGCAAATACAGATGCTGCAGACTCTGGTTGACCTATACCTTCAACAAGCATGGGCTCGCCTCCCTTTGCAATCAATGGAGAACTTTATTTTATCACCTCCCTACACCTCCCCAACATTCAACATGGCATTAGAGGCCACATCTCTCCCCCTACCACTCCACACCAGGGGGCAGTAAGGACAACCACAGCTTCCCATACAAAGGCCTGTGAGAACTGCAGTTGCTATATAGGTAGCCAAAAGGGACTAAAATGGACTTCAGTGTTCTTTCCCCTTAAGAACATAAGAATGGTCATACTGGGTCAGACCAAAGGTCCATCTAGCCCAGTATCCTGCTTTGGCCAATGCCAGGTGCTTCAGAGGAAATGAACAGAACAGATAATCATCAAGTGATCCATCCCCTGTCACCCATTCCCTTGTTCTATTCCATTAATTTCTTTCAGAAGTTTTTATTTTTTTTAATTGCACATAGTTATTTTGCACTGGTTTTGGTATGCAATAAAATTCTGTTTTTTGGAAAATAATTAATCTATATTACTTCACAACAAATGCTGCAGAATGCCTAACACTCCAGAACACACAGGGTCAGTGACAAACACAGTGTAATAATTATACATGTACAGCAAGCACTGAAAAATTAATAGGTGCATTAACATTCAGTGTTATATTTATAAATGTACACTAAGCACCATACAATTCCTAACAGTCGTCCACCCCCCAAAATTAAAAACAACAACTTCAGGGTGAGGTAAACACAGCCCACAACACCACACTACTGTGATTGACTGCCGAAGTGCCTTTCAAGGCTACTTTACAGGTAGGGAAACTGAGGCACGGATAACTTACATTAGTTGCCCAAGGTGCTGTAGCAGATCAGTGTCAGTCATGCCAGGAATAGAACCCAGGGGTCCTGCATCCCACTCCACTACCCTGTCCACTGGCACACAATGCATTCCCTGGACCTTAGCTTTTTCAGGAAAAAATACACTGCAGATACTAAGGAGAACCGGTTGAGCATTTGCAGTGTGAATGCAGTTTTAAAAAATGTTTGTATTTGATTATATATGTTAGATGTTCTTAAATAACATACAATTCAACCAAAATAGCTAGCAATCGGAGTCCTAGCCACCTTGGGAAGATCTACAATGGAGAAATTCTCAAACTGGTTTGGAAACTGGTTCAGTAAAAATGAACTAAAACTGGGTCTATGTTACAGCTCTAACCGGTTTTAAAACCCTTTAGAAAATTTCCCCAGTGCAGCCAGACTCCTAAAGTCAGTTTCTGGATCAGCATGCATAAATCATGTATGGGGAATTATCATGTGTTTATATAGTTTACGGGAGTCTATGCCAGATACCATGTTGTCTGAAATGAATATGATGAATGGATATAGAATCATAGAATCATAGAACTGGAAGGGACCTTGAGAGGTCATCTAGTCCAGTCCCCTGCACTCATGGCAGGACTAAGTATTATTAGCCCATCCCTGACAGGTGTTTGGCTAACCTGCTCTTAAAAATCTCCAGTGATGTAGATTCTACAACCTCCCTAGCCAATTTATTCTAGTGCTTAACAACCCTGACAGTTAGGAAGTTTTTGCTAATGTCCAACCTAAACCACCCTTGCTTCAATTTAAGCCCATTACTTCTTGTCCTATCCTCAGAGGTTAAGAACAATTTTTCTCCCTCCTCCTTATAACAATTTTTTATATACGTGAAAACTTTTATCATGTCTTCTCTCAGTCTTCTCTTCTCCAGACTAAACAAACCCAATTTTTTCAATCTTCCCTCATAGGTCATGTTTTCTAGACTTCTAATAATTTTTGTTGCTCTTCTCTGGACTTTCTTCAATTTGTCCAGATCTTTCCTGAAATGTGGCGCCCAGAACTGGACACAATACTCCAGTTGAGGCCTAATCAGCGCGGAGTAGAGTGGAAGAATTACTTCTCGTGTCTTGCTTCAACACTCCTGCTAATACATCCCAGAATGATGTTGGCTTTTTTTGCAACAGTGTTGCACTGTTGACTCATATTTAGCTTGTGAACAACTATGACCCCCCAGATCCCTTTCCACAGCACTCCTTCCTAGGCAGTCATTTCCTATTTTGCATGTGTGAAACTGATTGTTCCTTCCTAAGTACTTTGCATATGTCCTTATTGAATTTCATCCTATTTACTTCAGACCATTTCTCCAGTTTATCCAGATCATTTTGAATTTTAATCCTATCCTCCAAAGCACTTGCAACCCCTCCTAGCTTGGTATAATCTGCAGACTTTTTAAGTGTACTCTCTATGCCATTATCTAAATCATTGATGAACATATTGCACAGAACTGGACCCAGAACTGATCCCTGCGGGACCCCACTCGTTATGCCCTTCCAGCGTGACTGTGAACCTCTGATAACTACTCTCTGGGAACGGTTTTCCAACCAGTCATGCATCCACCTTATAGTAGCTCCATCTAGGTTGTATTTCCCTAGTTTGTTTATGAGAGGTTCATGTGAGACAGTATCAAAAGCTTTACTAAAGTCAAGATATATCATGTCTACCGCTTCCCCCCAACCACAAGGCTTGTTACCCCATCAAAGAAAGCTATCAGGTTTGTTTGACATGATTTGTTCTTGACAAATCCATGCTGACTGCTACTTATCACCTTATTATCTTCTAGATGTTTGCAAACTGATTGCTTAATTATCATATATATAAATATATGATAAACAATCCATTTATGATAAACAAATCATTACTTTCATAAGCACACACTTCAACTTCTTCCCCTCTCCCTCAAATTAAATTGCTGTTATGGTTTCATCTTTGCTCATATATCTTACTGCCATTTAAAGGCATAACTAAATTGACTTGACTTAAATCAGGGCTAAATCTAGGAGTTCTGGTTGCCCTCTAGTAGCCTGTTATTCATAAAATAGGAGTCGTGCATGCCCTTCTGAAGCCTAGTCTTCCTATCTTTACCCAGCACTTTTTGAATTATGGTATTTTGGTGTGCAATAAACAACAGAGTAGCATAGTGCAGTGTAGGGAGGTTGAGACTCATCGATGTGGTGCCGCCTGCTGATTGACTCCTGGGAATTAGCTCTTTTCCAGCCCAAGAACGCCTCCTGGTGGCTGGTGTCTCACCTGCCTCAGGCCTTGTGTCCCTCCCGGACCCCGGTGCCCCTTTCCCTTGGGGTTCTGCCCCACGGCAGTGCCCCCTTACTCTGGGTCTCCCCTCCCCAGGGAACCCCCAACCCTCTATACCCACCTTGCCTCAGTGGCTACTGCTAGTCATCATCTAGCCCCCTCTCACTAGGGCAGACTGCAGTCTGTAATGGCCACTCATAATTGACAAGGGGGTTGGACCAGCTGCCTCTGCCTAACCCTGGGCTGCCTCTCTGCAGCCCCAGTACCTCTTTAGGCCCTAACCAAGGCCTCAGCCTGGGGAGTTGCCAGAGCTCCCCAGCTCCTCTTGCCCTTTTCTCCAGTCCTGCTCTACTTCAGGTCCCTTGCTCCCAGGCAGCTAGCCCTTCCCTTTCCAGGGCTAGAGTTAGAGTCCTTCAGCTCCTGGCCCCCCAGCCCTCTTATCAGGGCCAGCTGGGCCTTAATTGAGCTGGCCACATGTGTGGTCAGCTACTCCCTCAGCTGCTGTCACTCCTTTGATCCCAGCCACATCCTTCTCCAGGGCTGTGAACAGGGCTCACCCCTGTTCTGCGGGAGTGGGACAGCGGCCCCACTACATGCAGCCTTCAGTTGGCCGATGAATGGCTGAGCTAACCCAGCAGCAAAGCAAAGGCTGAGGCTGTCTCAAAGGAGTGACAACAGTGTGAGAATTCCTTTCCTTGACTTCAAGGCTTGAGCCATCCAAGTTCTGCACAAGTTCTGCCTTGAGATCACAGAGATGTTTCAAGCTCCTTGACTAGTTGGCATAGCTTCCCACATCCCATCTACTGAAAGTCCCACCCCCCCCACTCCACACCAAGCCTTCCTAATACCTACTTTTGTGTAGCCCTCTGACATGGCCATCTCCATTATCAATGCCCCTATCAGTTCTGCAATTTGAACTGTACTGTGTAGCATGTGCATCTGCATTGATTTGGAGCAAGGTCCCTGTCTTCTAAAGGGCTCAGTTTTGCCCCCGAGAGGCACAGCTCTGAATATGGGTCAATGCAGAGCCATGTTGTCACAGCTGGAGCATAGAGAGGTGGTGTGCCTCAGAGAAGCACAATCCATCACAGAATTCCTCAGTGCAAAGGGGAAGTGTGCCACTCCTAACCCCCTTCAAAGAGTTCAGCATATTCCCCCTATACAGCCAGCTCCACTGGCCAGTATAGAAAGAAATGAGAATAGAATTAGGACCTGATCCAAACCACCTCACTCATGTAAGATTTTTACACTTTATTCTTGATACCGTCTTTTGTTCTCCTGAGATTCCATTTCCCATCTAGCTTTAATTTTTAGTACATGTATCCATCCAGCACAGTATGAGCCTACAAAGGAACCCTGTTCGTACTAACGCTACAAACGAAGACACCCTGGCCCAATCTCCTCACCGTCTTTGGAGCCTTAAACACCCAGAAGTCTATATTCACTGGAGTTTCTTTACTTAGTTAATTTATTGTCAGTTAACTTGAGGTAGTTAACATGTTTGTAAAGGGTAGTCTGCACAAGCCTCATCGTCACTAGGAAAAAGAGTGTGTTTTTACCATGTTAACTAAGGCTGTGTCTACACTACAGACTTTACAGTGGCACAGCTGTACCACTGCAGCTGCGCTGTTGTAAGGTCTCCCATGTAGCTATTCTATGCCAGCAGGAAAGAGCTCTCCTGTCAACATTATTAGACCTCCCCCAACGAGCGGCTGTAGCTATATTGGCAGGAGAGTGTCTCCTGCTGACGTAGCACTGTCCAGAAAAGTGCTTTTGTTGGTGAAACTTTTGTCAGTCAGGGGTTTGTTTTTTTCACACCCCTGACCAACAAAAATTGTACTGACAAAAGTACTAGTGTAGACAAAGCTTAAGAGGTGTTGACATCCTAGTGTAGACAGGGCAAGTCATAGTTGAAATATGTCAGCTGATTTAGGTAAACCTAGGCACCCTCTTAAGGTTTACCTTACTAGCTAAAACGTGTTAATATACAATTTGCTCTGACTACACTAGGATTGTAACTGATGTTAGTTAACACATGTTAAACCCATCTTTTGGATTCAGATGGTACCAGACAACAAATGTTTATCCTAGGGATCTATTTGGGATAAACTATAGATGTTTGTATCATGTAACAAACATTTGGGAAGCATCCAGGCTGCCTTCGTATGGGTGGTAACTGGCAATCTATTGACTCAAGTAAAAAACTCTAGTACAGGCATATCCAGAGAGGCATGAGGAGGGACCAGTCTCTTAGTTTAGGGGACTATGGGACTGTGATTGTACCTGGTTGCCATGAAGGGGAACACAAGAAGAGAACCTTTCTGGTGCCTTGACCCTTTTGCACAGCCACTTAGTAGCTGGACACAGTCTAGCCCTGTGTGGTTTGTAAAGCTCCAGATGCACTAAGAGCCCTCTAAATAATGAATAACAACAATATGACTGTATGAATTTAAAAGAACAGAAAGTATAGGTAAGGAATTAGGACTTGGATCCCGCACTCACGTGAGTGAGATTTTGTATGTGGTTCTGTCTTTTGTTTGCTAGAGATTCCATTTCCCTTCTCCTGGTTTTTGGTTCTGCTCAGTGCATGCACCCATCCAGTATGGTGTGATCCTCCAAAAGAAACACTGTTTGTACTCAATCTGTGAGTGAAGAAGCTTCCTTCATTAACTGAGGGATTTTATGTCTGTGCTTCTGCAGTTTCTTCTTTCTGGTGCAATTCTGTTCAGCCTCTGCAGAGATTACTGGGAGGCACAAGGGAACTGAAAAACCTTAGTCAAGGGCAAAAATATTTGGATTCAATCAGCAATAAAAGGAGTCTCTGAAAATTATAGACATTTTCTGGAATAGCTGTTTCCTTTGTCTGCAGCGTTTCTTACATTCAGTTCTGAATTCCCCCAAAGTACAATTTAAAATACTTTAATATTTGAAATCTGGAAATCCTCTGCCTAAGGTTTTAATATTGTTCCTGGCTAGCTGTGATGGGAGGAGTTTATTCTCATCAGCATGCAAATCAGTAAGGTCTATTAACATTAATGCAAGTTCTTTCCTATCAAGATGCCGTTATACCCCTAAGAGCAAAAGAAGTCAAAGGTATTCATTAAGCCAGCCCCTATTCCCAAATTCCAAATAAGTAGTGCTGTGGCAACATTATACTTGTATGTCCTGATACAAATCATCCAAGCCCTCTGTGTCTGTGGGCTACTTTCAACAAACCGGCAGGAATTTTATATAAACTCCTGTGGGAGGAGATATAAAGCTAAGACTGCAGTTCTGCTTTTTTTAAGTTCACTTTTATCCTATTTCCAGAAGCAGGTTATAAGCCACAAACATTGAATGCAGAGCTAGGCTGGAGCCAAGTCATAAGATCTGATTTGGCCTTATGAGCTAAAACACGAGATGAGCTATTGGAGAAGACTATATACACATGCCAAAAAAGTGCTACAGTGTCTAAGGTCACTGTGACTATGAGGGAGTGAAGAGATGCCAGCATATTCTGCCCTTGGCTCGTCCTTGGCTTCAAGTTTTCACTTTTGCCCATATCTTTCTACTGAATCAGGCAGGGGTGTGTGTGTGTGTGTGTGTGTATGTGTACGTGCGTGCACACACACACACAAAAAGATATGTTTAATAAGGTTGGATGATTTCTGGATCTGGAAGTACATATTTAGATGAGGAATAATATTGCTATAAAACAGTGTGAACTTAGTTTAAAATGATGCTCAGGCTGTTAGTTGATATGATTTTGTGTGCTGGCAAAATTCTGCTGGAGTGAATTATGAGGCACCCCAAATACCTGAAGCTTAGAATACTAAGTGAGAGAGGCTATAAGTTGTTATACAGTTAGTTAGGAACAATGTCCTTTATGATCCTGTAATTCATTGGCAAGAAACATCACATAATTCAGGGACATTTACAAAGCCCTCTGGTGTCATTCTTCAAAGTTTCACGACAGCTACTTCAGCTTTGACTCTGAGCAGCATTCTAACTTCAAGTCCAACTATTAAATGGCATTGCCAGCTTGCTAGATCCTTGATTCAGCTGTTCCCATCTGTAATTAGTTATGTACTTACTTTTACAAATAGAAAGAAATCACAGAGGAATTTTCCTTATTAGAAAAATTCACAATGACAGAAGCATAATCAGCATTAGGAACAAAAAATCCTGTTTGTTTCATCACCCCGAAGCTTGTCAAAGCCTCACCTTGTCCTTTGCGATTCTTTATTCTCTCAGAATTATGTCAATACCAGAGGTTGGTCCAAAGCAAAATCCCAGTACTGTATTCACCCAAACCTAGGATCCAGACTGTGTGGCAGGGGGCGGGGCCCAGCTCTGTTCAAATAGTGGTGAAACGAAAAGGGATATAGGCCAAATTTTTGAAAAATGATGAGTGATTTTGGTATGCTTCAATTTTTACGTGTCACATTTAAGACACCTTAAACCTCTAGTCAGAAAGTGCTGAGCACTTGTCCTCTGAAAATCAGGCCCCTTTCCGGGGTCTCAAATTCACCAAAATTGCTGCTTAGCCACTTTTGAAAATCTAAGCCAATAGGCTGCTAAGTTTTAGCCCGTTATATTAGATATGAAATACTTGCATTTAAGTAAGTGATGAGAGTAGAAATTTGCAATATCAGTCCTTGCTCCCACTTGCATGCCCTAACGTCCTCTCTCCCTAACAGGGCATTTATTAGGGAGCTAACAGGATTAGCCAACTGATCTCTTTTTATAAGACACACTGGGTTTTTGGTGCTGTTGTTGCATAATCACCTCTACCTCCTGCTGAAGGGTTCTTTCTTCAGAGCAAACACTGAGATGTTAAATATTTTCTATAAAGAGCTATTTATTAACCAGAGAGAGCTATTTATGTGTCTTGAGCTAGGAGTAAGTGCCTGGATTTAAGGGGAGGAAAAATCAAATCTTCCAAGGTTAAAATTAGCTGTTAGATTGCAAGGACAAAACCACCTGAGGTTTCAGCCCTGCTGCTTTTAATGGGCAAATGAGATATTTCATGTGCAATTGCCTAAGTGACTATTGAAACAGATGCCATGTTCCAACAGCACCTTCGGCAGAAAAAGTGACATCTCAGCAGGGAAAGTAAAGCAGTATGGCTGGTGAAATTGCAGAAGAGAACAATGGATTCCTTCCATGATGCAATGGAACACTTACAATGAAGTGAGTATTTCAGTTTAGCATAAGTGCCTCGTCATTAACTATTCATTGTAATGTACTAATCAGAAGGACCTCACTGGGTACTCGTGCACTTCCTCAGAAGCCCCATTGTACTTCAGAATCCTTGAAGCATTATCTGAGCTGAGTGCTAGGAGCTGAGACTCACGGTGCTTGTCAATACAGTAGTTGTGCTAAAGTGCTATAAAGTTCCAATGCACTTTCCTGTTGTCCATTAATCTCCTGCATTCTCTTTTAATTCTGTCTAAATCAGAATGGGAATTTTCCCATCATGTCTGTTCTAAATCACAAAGAACTAGTGAGCATGGTATCCTGGCTCCTCTGAGTTTGACATACATGCCTTTGTTAGGGCTTAATCCTTGAATGCTGCTGTACCAGCTATCCAATAAAACATGCCCCCACTCTGTGCCTCAGGTTTTGTCTACATTTGTTTCCAGCCATTCAAGCACCAATGGAGCTGCCCTAGTTCACACCTCTAGCATAAACTCTAGAAGTGGGATACGCTTCACCAGTGCAAATAGCAGCTTTGCCCATTTAAGGTAGGAGCTACAAGCTGCAGTTACACTAATGGCAGACCATTAATGGCTGTAACTGGGGCAAATCTCCAGTGTAGACAAGAACTTAAGAACATAAGAATGGCCAGACTGGGTCAGACCAAAGGTCCATCCAGCCCAGTCTCCTGTCTACTGACGGTTGCCAATGGCAGGTGTCCCAGAGGGAGTGAACCTAACAGGTAATGATCAAGTGATCTCTCTCCTGCCATCCATCTCCACCCTCTGACAAACAGAGGCTAGGGACACCATTCCTTACCCATCCTGGCTAACTTGCTGAATTCCCACCCTTTTCTAAAACATATTAAAATCCACTTCTTTTCTATTGTCTTCACTCAGTGAACTGCAAACCAGATCTCCTCACCTGTCCTATTGACAGTCTTTCATGTCCTTTACAGCTCTCCTGGTCTACTGGCACTATGGAGCCTCATATCTCTGTGCTATGTGTCCTTTGCATTGTTTTTAACCATGTACCTTCTGAGTGAATAATATGACTGAGGAGTTGTACAATTTAAAGTGTATAGTTTTGAGCTGTTGCATTATGTACTCATCACATACCAGCAATAGAGCACAGGGCTCTCTGCAGAGCTGAAGTGGACATGTACAGGTCAGTAGCCAGGGCGTGTCAGTCACTGGAGGTGTTTGTGAGCCAGCTGGCAAATATTAAACTTGTCCATACTGGAGCAAAGTGTCTCTTGCAAAGTACTGGATGTAGGGGTAAGAAATAGCTTATAGTGTTTTGCAAGGGCCACTGTATATAAGTCTGTGTATCTAAGCACTCATAGTGGTTCAGCACCTTACAATCACATAATGCATTTATCCTCACAACACCCCTGTGAGGTAGGGCAGTGCGGTTATTCCCATTATTCCACAGGTGGGAAACTGAGACACAGAGTGACTAAAGTCACAGAGGAAGCTCTTTTGTCAGAGCTGAAAGTTGAACCAAGATCTCCTGAGTCCGAGTCAGGTGTCTCTAATGGTTTGTTCTTCTTAAAGGAGATATTCAGATGAGTAACTGGGCACTGTAAACTGAGAATTTGTCAGTGTGCATCCCACTGGTGTTGCACGTGCACATTCTATGAGTTGTGTGCATACACACCATAAGTGGGATGCACACAGACAAAACATCTTGAAGAACAAGTTACTGGAAGGTAAGTAATTGTTCATGGGTTCAACTCAGCTAACTGAAAATCTCTCCCATATCTCCAGTGACTTCCAACCCCACCTCCCATGACCCCAATGACAAGTATCAACCCCCTTCAACTGCAAAAGAAAAAGAAAGCTCTTACACTCTCTGTTTCCAAGTGCCCCAATTCCTCAGCTCTTGAAGCCCTCTTGCATTCACAGTGACAAGCACCTCATCTCTCCAGTGACAAACAACCTGACACCTTCCGTAAATGCCCAAATCCCCCATGATCACCCTGAGCCCTGCGCCCCAACCTGTTCCCAGTGTTTGCTACCATGCTCCAGATGCAGTTCAACTATGGGCCTGGCTACGCTTGCAGATGTAGAGCACTGGGAGTTAAACCCGCCTTCAGAGAGCGCAGTAGGGAAAGCGCTGCAGTTTGTCCACACTGAAAACTGCTTGCGCACCGGCGTGGCCACATTTGTGGCACTTGCAGTGGCATTGGGAGCAGTACATTATGGGCAGCTATCCCAGCATGCAAGTGACTGCAATGTGCTTTTCAAATGGGGGGGCTGGGGGTGGAGTGGAGTGTGACAGGGAGCGTGTTGTGTGTATGTGTGGGGAGGGAGAGTGGGTTTTTGGGGGCTGAGAGCATGTCAGCATGCTGTCTTGTAAGT
The DNA here is from genome assembly GCF_013100865.1 of Trachemys scripta elegans. Classification (NCBI taxonomy): domain Eukaryota; kingdom Metazoa; phylum Chordata; order Testudines; family Emydidae; genus Trachemys; species Trachemys scripta. The sequence continues at coordinate 168,645,122 of NC_048299.1, forward strand.
TCAGACAGCAGCAGACCTCCCCCTCCCACCCACCTGTCTCTCTCACACACAGCATTCCCGGCTGTCAGAAACGGAGCTTTCAAACAGCATATCTGCATTCCTACAGTGATTCAAAACAATGACAAGAGTGGCCACTTGACTTAAGGGGATTATGGGACGTTTCCAGTGGCTGATCAGAGCGCAATAATGCAACACCTCGTCCACACTGGCACTGCAGTGCTCCAGCGGGGGCGCAGCAAACATTATTCCACTCGCTGAGGTGGAGTACCAGGAGTGCTCTAGCCGTGGAGTCAGAGCGCTCTACGTGCCTTTCCAATGTGGACGGATAGTGAGCTAGGGCGCCCGGGGCTCCTTTATTGCGCTGTAACTCGCAAGTATAGCCAAGCCCTATGTCTACCAAAGGATTTGCACATCTGGCTTTTCACAAGGCCTAGAATCTGACTTCACATGTTGCATGTGTACTATATGAACTGTGTACCTGCCAGATTTATATAAGCCAAACGACTCCACTGTGTACTTGAAGGGGGAAGATCACATCCCTGGTGTAATTCCACCGAAGATAACAGAATTATAGCAGGGGTATATTTGGCCCAGAACTTAATCTGATGAGAGGAAGAATATCCACTGCAAACAAGTGCTGAACTGAATTCTTAGGCAATCATGAAGGTTATGTTTTGAGGGTGAAAGAGGGTTCTACATGACCTCCAAAAGCTACCTTCTGTTCTATTTTTGAGGACTGGCTGTTTCATTTGGACTTGTGCTCTGTATTTGACTGTGTAGGTCTCACCCTCCCTTCAAATAAATCCTGGGTTATATGGTTAGCCATGAAGTATGTCTTGTCTTTCAATGAAGCTTACAACTTCTCATTGGCTGTTATGCTAGAAGGGCATCCCTGATGAAGGTTCTAATTAACTTAAAAAGGTGATTCCTAATTTTAGACACTACTGTTGCATGAAGAATAATACTTCCATTTGACAGAATTGTGGTTGGGTCCTCTGATGGTGTCACCAGAGTAGATAAGGGGACAGAGTAGGTAACGAGGTTTGCTACAGAGATTGGTTCCTGGGTTGGTGTGGACTAGCCTGCCTCCCAAGGTCTGTGAGAGTGAGGGATCATTTTCCAGGATAGGTTGTAGATCGTGGATAATGCGCTGGAGAGGTTTTAGCTGGGGGCTGTATATGATGGCCAGTGGTGTTCTGTTATTGTCCTTGTTGGGCCTGTCCTGTAGTAGGTGATTTCTGGGTACCCGTCTTGCTCTGTCAATCTGTTTCCTCACTTCCCCAGGTGGGTATTGTAGTTTTAAGAATGCTTGATAAAGATCTTGTAGGTGTTTGTCTCTGTCTGAGGGGTTGGAGCAAATTCGGTTGTATCTTAGGGCTTGGCTGTAGACAATGGATCGTGTGATGTGTCTTGGATGGAAGCTGGAGGCATGTAGATACGTATAGCGGTCAGTAGGTTTCTGGTATAGGGTGGTGTTTATGTGACCATCACTTATTTGCACTGTAGTGTTGGGGATCCCACACCAGCCAAAGTAACCACTTTCAGTTGCTGTCTCATGCCAGGCGGGTGGGTGTGCCTATGCAAACAAGATCAGCCCCTGAAGTTCTTTTCCACACTCACCATAATTCACCACCAGATGTCAGGGTAGAGCTCATCCTGACTCTGCTTACATAAGAATCTGAAGTGCCGTCCAAAATCTGAGAGAGACGAGGTGTGGAGCATGCTTTTAGAAGTCTTAAAAGAGCAACATTCTGGTGCAGAAACTACAGAACCCAAACCACCAAAAAAGAAAATTGATCTTCTGTTGGTGGCATCTGACTCAGATGATGAAAATGAACATGTGTCAGCCTGCACTGCTTTGGATTGTTATCAAGCAGAACCCATCATCAGCATGGAAGCATGTCCTCTGGAATGGTGGTTGAAGCATGAAGCAACATATGAATCTTTAGTGTATCTTCCAATGCCAGCTACAACAGTGCCATACGAACAATCTGTTCTCACTTTCAGGTGACATTGTGGACAAGAAGCAGGCAGTATTATCTCCTGCAAATTGTAACAACCTTGTTTGTCTGAGTGATTGGATGACCAAGAAGTAGGACTGAGTGGACTTTTAGGCTCTAAAATTTTACATTGTTTTATTTTTGAATGCAGTTATTTTTGTACATAATTCTACATTTGTAAGTTCAACTTTCATGATGAAGAGATTGCACTACAGTACTTGTCTGAGGTGAATTGAAAAATACCATTTTTTTGTTTTTTACAACGCAAATATTTGTAATAAAAATAAATATAAAGTGAGCACTGTACACTTTGTATTCTGTGTTGTAACTGAAATTAATATGTTTGAAAATGTAGTAAACATCCAAAAATATTTAAAATAAATGGTATTCTATTGCTGTTTAACAGTGTGATTAATCGAGATTAATTTTTTTAATCGCTTGACAGCCCTAGTTAATACACCAAAGGCGAGAACCACTAGGTTTTGGAACAAGGGTAACCATGATTTAAAAGGACTACCATTTTCTAAAGTTCTGGTTCAAAATGCTTTAGTTAGCCAGAGTGCTTTTGCATTGTTTGTGTGATTACTGTGGTACAAAGGAAAGTAATATGTACAGAGGCTACCCTGTCAACAATAAGGAACTTTTATATTGCTGGAATGTTTGGCTGGTGTTATCAATGCAGATTGAATTTTGAAAGTTATGAACAGCTGTGTTACAATATGAGAAATATAATAAGATTTTCTGGTGAAAATATTTGAGTCCAGGCGTTCTCAATAACCAGGACAATGCTGCTTTTAAACATTATGTTGTCTGCTGATCTGTATGCGTTGTGGTGAATGGTTACAGCCTTCGCTCTGCAGGTGCACTGAACCTGGAAGCAGCATTACAAGACTCTATAAAAAAGCACAAGGCCTAGGATGTTGTTCTTTTAATTTAGTTAATACCTAATTGTGCAGAAGAGCTAACTTATTAGAGAGACTTTTTAAGGTGTGGATGCTATCAGCATTCACTTGAGTGCCTTGGGCAAAAAAAGGTTAAGACCAACAAGAGGGCGTAAGAACAGCTGGGTACCTGGGCAGTGGGAATATTGGAAATTTTCCTGCTACTTTTGCTTTATGCCTGTAGATTCACAGATTTAATTGCAAGTTATAATTCGAACAGTTAAATCCCTAACTGGTATTGGGTCTCATGTTTTCACTGAGCTGTTACCATCCTGCATACCATTTTGCCCTACTAGGTCTGAAAGAACAGGGCTGGCTACTAGTTCCAGAGGCACAAAAATGATACCCATATTTTTCCAATGGCTTTTGGGGTGCCCATTCTTGTTGGCTCAGAAGCATCATACATTTAGAACATTTGCTTAGCTTGTAAAATCTTTTGGGCAGAGGCTGTCTTTTTCGTGTATCTATAGCACATCGCATGATGGCGTCCTGATCCTTGGTTGGGAGCTTGGGTTGCAATGCAAATTAACAATAACTAATGTGTGTGTTAAGAAATATTTTTGTTTGTTAAAACATAGTAGATTTTTTTTTTAATTGCAGTGCAGGTAGTGCTCATCTAGCACCACAGAATGGATGCAGCACAGACAGCAGCAATGCAAACTTCCCTACCAAAGTACTTGGATCCTGAGCTGAGGGAGTCACCTCTCGGGCCCAGAGGGCCATTTAGTCCCATGCCCAATTCTGCCTTTCACTTGTCAATCAAGACTTCCAGCAAAGACACCGTTCTGAAGGTGGCTGTTGTGCATGGTCACTAGAAACTCAACAGAGAGGGCACATGTATTTCTCGTTGCATATTTAACAGCCATCTGCAGTTCAATATTGAGAGCTACCTAGAGAGGTGCTATACACTACCAACCCTCTGAGCCACTGAGTCCTCAGTCCTTGATATATGATTATACTTTATATATGTTTTATAAGGCACCATGTAATTGAAACTTACTATTATTTTTTGTCACATTTTATAGAGAAAAGAAGAAATTGTAAGTTTCTCAGGGCAGGGACTGTCTTTGCTGGTGTCTTCTACAGCCCCATGCACATCACAAGGAGTTAACTACTGATAATTAACTGATAAATAATATGAAGCAGACAGTACCCAGAAAGTGATTAACTTCTTCATGCTTATGGAAAAGTCCTATAAAATGTTATAGTGATTAAAGGCTTATTGACTACAACAGCAAAGCTTGCATTAACTTCAACAGTGCAGGATCAGGTCTTAAATCCATAAGGTTCTACAGAAATGTATAATAAAAATCACTCTAAGAACTTGTAGAAATTCTAAACTTTTTATAGGTTCTATTTTTAACCATCCCATCCAATTACAGAGCAGGAATGGGTTAATTTTCTATTCAATTCTGAAGGATAGTCTAAACAAAGAAGAGACAAATTATGATAAAACTTTTCTATAGGCAGGCAGTTTTTATCCTAGTGGAAGAAGAGCATAGAGCTTTCAGGCCATGAGTGTTGAAGTTGGCAAACACTTGTGTATCAGACTCTCTCTCTTCAAAAATTAAGCCATACCTAGAACTCTCCTTTGGAGTAAGGTGGCTGGTGGAGAATTTCTCTGAATGTCTTATCAACCAGCTGCTGTTGCATGAATGCTGTCCAGCATGACAACATATAGTCAGCATAAGAAATATGTGATCACATTATGAATATAGCCAAAACACATACTGCTTTATAGATACCACTGCCAATAATAGATCTGTAATGTCTGTAGATAGCGCTCTCACAAATGTAATGTGTAATAATGCATGCTATATCAAAGATATATTCTTTTAAAGTATCTCTAATTATACAGTCAAGTAAACTCGAGCTTTCTAATATTTAAAAGTGACCCAGAAAGGAAAAAAAAAAGTAGTGCCCTTTTTTACTTGTGTATGATTCATTAAACACCCCTTGAATTTTTCTAAATGTTTTTTCTGCTTGATGTTTTACCTAAGAAATATCTGGAATATTAAGTCCTGCTTTCCCTGTTTTGGCTGGAAGATTATTTGTATGGCATATACATGTGAACTGCTGGTTTTCTCTGCCATTAGTTTTTTAAAGGGACAGACGTGTGGGATCTTTAATGAAAAATAGCCTAAGTGTTTGAGTTAAACAGGTGTGAGCAAAAATAGAAGAGTTTTGAACGGTCTAAATGAAAATCAGGTAGCATTTCCATGGTATTTTTGAGGTCAGAAACCTACTAGTTCTCCAGTGCTAAAAGGCAGCAGGGGCTGGTTCTATAGAAAGGTCGCTTGTTAGCTAAATCCTGTTCCTTGCTACTTTTTGTTTCTGAGGCTAGGTCTACACTGGGGGGGCGGATCGATTTAAGATACGCAAATTCAGCTATGCGAATAGCGTAGCTGAATTCGACGTATCCGATCCGACTTACCCCGCTGTGAGGACGGCGGCAAATGGACTGCCGTGGCTCCCCTGTCTACGGCGCTTACTCCTACCTGGGCTGGTGGAGTACAAGCATCAATTCGGGGATCGATTGTTGCGTCCCGACGAGACGCGATAATTCGATCCCCGAGAGATTGATTTCTACCCGCCGATCCAGGCGGGTAGTGAAGACAAGCCCTGAGAAATGAGCTCACTGCTGTAAATTTTGGGCATCAAGTCTGTCAGGCATTTCTCATGAGACATAAACACTTTTGTTATTTTTAAATAAAACAAGAGATGACTCCAAAGTGACCACACCAGGTCAATGTTGTGCCCTATAATTGACATGTTTCTATATGTCATAAAAGTATGTTATGTTATATTGTCCCTCTCAGGCCATATCTACACAATGGGAGCTACAGTGGATAGCACTGCTGTAACCCCACAGTGTAGATGCAGCCTACAGCAACAGAAGGGGTTTTTCCATCTCTGTAGGAACTCCACCTCCCTGAATGATGGTAGCTAGATTGACGGAAGCTTTCTTTTGTCAACCTAGTTGTGTCTACGCTGGGGTTAGGTCAGCATAGCTAAGGCACTCAGGGGTGTGGATTTTTCACATCCCTGAGTGCCGTAGCTATGTTGACCTAAGTTTTACGTGTTTTGAGTTGTGTCAGCAACTCCTATGAGGCCTAACAAACTCACTGCTTCAAACACATTGCTGTCATAGGATTTTTCTGTAATGAAGGTTGTGTGAGGGATCAAATGAAAGCTTATATTATACTGGTCATCATAAGTAAGGCTAAGATTTTGTCACATATATTTTTAGTAAAAATCACGGACAGGTCATGGGCAATAAAGAAAAATTCACGGAAGCCCGTGACCTATCCATGACTTTTACTAAAAATATGTATGACAAAATGGGGAGCTGCAGGGTCCTCACACCACCTCTGGGGCCCCCAGCTGAGAGCTGCCTTGGTATCCCTACCACCCCTGACTCCCAGCTGCAGGGCGGCCCATGGCAGCCGGGAGTTCCGGAACACTCCGGCTGGCTGCGGCGGCTCTAAGCTCCAGCGGTGTCCCACCTGCCCACTGTGGCTCTAAGCTCCTGGGGTGCCCCTGCTGCCCGTGGTGGCTTCAAGCTCCCAGGGGCCCTGTGATTGCTGGGAGCTCAGGGCCCTGCAGTTCCCCACATGTGATGGGGGAGCCTTCAGTTCCCAGGCGCTGCAGGCTCAAGTCACAAAAGTCTCTGGAAGTCACAGATTCCATGATCTCTGTGACAAAATCATAGCCCTAATCATAAGCACTGTGTGAGTATGTATGGGTGATCATTAAGAAATTATTTGTATGTACTAAAAATACGTTTAAACCATGTAACCAGTCCGGGTTGATAAAGAAGTTTGTCCTAGACAAAGGAATGTTGATTTACCTGCCTGCCTAGATCTCTGAGGTAAATCAAGCAGTGTAAAAGCCAGGTTCACAGAGGGTAAGTGAAATCAGCATGGGAAGAGACCAGAGGCTAAAACTACAGGGGTTTGGTGTGTCTCTGGGGTAAAAACAATGAGTTTGGGGGAAATATAAGGAGAAGCAAAGGACATTTTGTTATTTATTTCACTGAGGAACACTCTTGGCAGAGTGGAGTGATTCATGACCATTATGGATCCTGGTTTTGACTGAAAACCAGCAGGCTCTGCAGACAGACTGGAGGGTGAAGAAACTGCTTTAGCCAAAGAATTGAGGCCTGCTAAAGTTATGGTTAGTCTCTTAGAAGCGTGTTTTTCTTTTGTAACCAATTTTGTTTCCACTATCCTTACGCGATATCACCTAAACCTCTGTTCTTTATTAATAAACTTTTATTCTTGCTTTTATTATAAATTCATCTCAGTGCTGAAATAGTAAGTAAAGTGTAAACCCTCAGCTGAACCTAATAGGCTAGCATGCATACTGTTGCTTTGGAGACAGCGAGCTTGGTAATTTCTGTGAGTATCCAGTTCAGAGGCTGGATACGACAGGGGAATGCTCTTCAAGGAGGTTTGTGGTTGGGGTGCACATAAAGTTAACCTGCAAGCAGAGGTGAAAGTAAGCCGGTACGGGCCGGTATGGCATACCGGCAAGAGCCAGTACACCGTGCTGGACTGGACCGGCTTCCCTGGCGGTGATTTAAAGGGCCCAGGGCTCCAGTGGCTGCGGGGAACCCAAGGCCCTTTAAAACGTCGCCGGAGCTCCGGCAGCAGGGCTCGGGTGGCACTTTAAAGGGCCTGGGGCTCCCCGCAGCGGCCAGCGCTCCGGGCCCTTTAAATCCCCGCTGGAGCCCTGCTGCCCCGGGGTAGCGGCCGCAGGGCTCCTGTCATAACTATAAAGGGAAGGGTAACAACCCTCCTGTATACAATACTATAAAATCCCTCCTGGCCAGAGACACCAAAATCCTTTTACCTGTAAAGGGTTAAGAAGCTCAGGTAACCTGGCTGACACCTGACCCAAAGGACCAATAAGGGGACAAGATACTTTCAAATCTTGGGGGAGGGGGAGGCTTTTGTTTGTGCTCTTTGTTTTGGTGGTGTTCGCTCTTGGAACTAAGAGGGACCGGACATCAATCCATGTTCCCCAAATCTTTCTGAACAAATCTCTCATATTTCAAACTTGTAAGTAACAGCCAGGCAAGGCGAATTGGTTTATCTTTGTTTTCTCAACTTGTGAATTTTACCTTTGCTAGAGGGAGATATCCCTGTTTTGCTGTAACTTTGAAACTAAGGCTAGAGGGGGTTCCTCTGGGCTCTTTAACTTTACAGGGTAATCAGATTCATTTTCCATCCTGATTTTACAGAGATGATTTTTACATTTTCTTTTTAATGAAATCCTTCTTTTAAGAACCTGACTGATTTTTCCATTGTCCAAAGACCCAGGGGTTTGGGTCTTTGATCACTTTGTAACCAATTGGTTAGGATATTATTCTCAAGCCTCCCCAGGAAAGGGGGTGTAAGGGTTTGGGGGCATATTTTGGGGGAAGAGGAACTCCAAATGGTCCTTTCCCTGTTTGTTGTTAAATCACTTGGTGGTGGCAGCGTACCAGGTTTTAACCTAAGCTGGTAGAAATAAGCTTAGGGGGCTTTCATGCTGGTCCCCATATCTGTACCCTAGAGTTCAGAGTGGGGAAGGAACCCTGACAGCTCCCGCAGTGATTTAAAGGGCCTGGAGCTCCATGGCGGCCAGAGCCCCGGGCCCTTTAATTCGCCCCTGAGCCCCAGGGTTCCCAGCTGCCTCTGCAGCTGGTAGCTCTGGGGTGATTTAAAGGCCCTGGGGCTCCCAGCCACAGCCAGAGCCTTTAAATATTAAAAGGCCCTGCCTCTTCTGGTTGAGGTCATGCCCCCGCTCAGGACTCCGAGGTACCGGTAAGTCCTTTAAGTTACTTTACTTTGCCTTGCAGGCAGGGGTGAAAGGCTGGCAGAGCTTCTGAGGAGATGGTTTGAGTGGCTAACAGACTGGAGTGACAGGGAGCTGACACCCAATTTAGCACCAGCAAGTCTCTCTCTCTTGCTGAGTCATGTGGGGTAACAAGGTGACTCAATCATGGGTGCCCTAAGATAATGTTAGGGTGTATTCTCTTGATCCACTGATCCACAGCTTGAGACTGCTGCAACGCACCAGACCACATTACTGCTTAATAGAAATCCTGCTTCCCTCCCCTAGCCCAGTCACAGCACTTTGCTCCATCTCTGTCAGAAATGTATTAATGGACCAAATAAATAAATTCCATGGGGTGCCCTAATACTATTTTAATATGGCTTTTTAATTTTAAATTTCATTTTACCCAGTACGGTGTAAATTCAAAGTTTATAAAAATTCCCCTTTGCAGAATCATAATGCTAGCCAGGAAACAGCTCTCCTTGGAGATGCATTGCGATACATTTATCTAGGCTGAGAGAAATGGAAAATGTTTGAAAAAGTTAAGCACATACACCACTGACAAGAACATTCAGAACAGTGATTCCAACTCCTGTCTGTTTAACATTCTCGACTGATGTTATAGCAGGGGTATTTAATGTGTATTTTAATGAACATATTTCCATTTGGCAAGTGAACATCAACACTCAATAGATGTTAATTAAAATTATGTAAAGTGTGACCTTGTGAAGATTAATTGATGTTAGTGAAAGCTTAGCTTTCTTTCTTTTTATTGTGACTTGCCTAAGTCCACAAAAGGATACTGTAGCTTTTAAAGAAACGTTTAAAGACAACTCATTAAATCTCAGGTTTTCTAAGTCAGCATTTTACTTTTGTAAATAAAGAACTTGACCCTAGAAAATGAGTTGTTTGAATAGTAAAATAAAAATAGGGTGGGATTTTCAAAAGCACCAAAATGACTTAGGAGCATAAGTCCCATTGAAAGTCAAGAAGACTTGTGCTCCTAAGTCACTTACCTACCAGGACTGTCCAAGTTTGCACCTTTGCTGATGCTGCAACGTCCACACTGCTATTTTTAGTGTGCTGCCTTGAGCAGAGCTAGTGCGTGTCTGGCTACCTGTGCTGGGCTGGGAGGCTTGTTCTGAGCTGCAGCATCAACTTTTATGCTGAGACCCTGTGACAGGATTCGTGGGGTGCAACCTGGAACTGCCGTGCCCCCTTACCTCTCCAGTCTGGGCTGTCTCTCACACTGCTTTGCTAGTGACAAGCAGCAAACCCCTCCAGGCACCGCTATCACTCAGTACAACAGCATGTGGCGCACCATACCCAGCTAAATTGCATGAATGCTCCCTGATCCACTCACAAATCACACAGAGGAAGGCACCAGCAAATCTCCCAAGCCACCAGCCTTGCACTCCTAGAATATACCATCTTGCCCTGGTCAGAAGCCTGACCAGTGTAAGTTTATTACCCAGTCCTCCTCTCCCTTGATGTGGAGAGGACACAAACTAGCCTTTGTAAACTGAGCTGAGATTTCCCAAGCACTTCAACAAAAATGCACTGTTTTATGTAAAATATAAAACAAATTTATTAACTATAGAAAGATAGATTTTAAATGATCATAAGTGGCAGGCACAAAAGGTCAGAGATAGTTACCAAAGAAAATAAAAGATAAGTGCACAGTCTAAATCTTAAACCTTATTAGACTGGGCAGTATTTGGACAAGCACTAGATGTTATAGTTCTTAATATAAAGGCTTCCCCTTTAAGCCTGGGACCAGTCTCCTCAGTTCAAGTCTTTGTCTTTCCAGCGGTTCTTATTGCTTCCAGTGTATGTGGGGGAGGATAAGGGCCAAAGCATGATGCCACTGTCCCCCTTTTATATCCTCAGTCCATGTGCCTAGAAAACAAATCCATTGTTTACAACTCCCCTGCTGATTAAGGGTCACTTCACACCCTCCTGGGAGTGGATCACCACCCTTGTTGTTCCTGGGGAACCAGCAGTAGAGACTCTCAAACCTACAACCTATTTCAGTAATAACCATATCGCAAAATCTCATAACTTCACACACTCACGATGTATACATTTGGACAGAACAATGGTTTTCAGCGGATCAGGACTTTTCATATATCTTACATGGCATATGTTGTATGAAATATATCATAATTATACAACGGGGTGAATATTCCAGAGGTTGCTTTGAGATACAGAGTGGCACAGTCCCACAGACATACAGGAGAATCAGGGCTTTGCTGAGAGAATGTAAGGTGGTTCTGTTTTGTTCCTGAAATTTAAGATGAAAGCCTATCTAACTTAGCTTGTAGCAAAGCATAAGATTAGGCAAGATTATGTATGCATGGAAAATGTCTGGTGTTTTAAAATCCTTTTTTCCCTCCAATACTTTGTTCCAACTACTAAATAAAAATGTTTTGTTTTAAGAAGGCTGTTGGTCAATATCACTGGCCACAGGTTCTAGAATGGAGGAAATACAGGTGTCTGAAATCCCGGAAGACCTGCCGGGTGACACACAGTTGCTGTACCTGGGTCCTGGTTTAGGAGTCAAAGAATTGCAAAATCCGCCCTGAGGCAGGTATGGGCAAGAGGCTGAACAGCTGAGTGGGTGCACCCAGAGATACCAGAAAGGGGACAGAGGTGAAGCTAGCCCTGCAACTGAGAATTAGGCATTTAAATCAAAGCCCCATCATGCACCATTGAAGACAATGGGAGCAGGACTAGGGAGCGAGTGCACCAATTTTCAGAGGTGCTGAGCACCCACAGCTCCCAGCTACGTCAATGAGAGTTGTGCCTGGCTGATCAATACCTTTAACAATCAACAGTCTGTTAAGATCCTGATCCTGCAAACATGATTAACCACAAGCTTGTGAGTAGTCCTATGGAGTTCAGTGGGACTGCTCACCTATTTCAGGTTATTCTCATGTGTAAGAGTCTGCAGAATCAGGGTCTGGATTTGGATTTGTGCCTAATTTAAGCACCCAAGTTTTAAATTAATTTTTCGCCTATATGTTTATTTTACCTCTTTAAAATTGTCTTTTGCCCCAACGGTGTTGTAGCTTCAGTTCTTCTCTACTGGGATCTTTGTTTAACTCTGTGGGGTCATGTGCCCCTCTAGGCCCGTGGTTCCCAAACTTTTTAATGCTGCGGCTCCCTTAAAACTTGGTGGCTCCCTATAACCAAATATCACTTCTTTAACCAACTCAGGACACTAGATTGAAGAGAGACTGGTTTATGCTTCTGTGTTTCCATCTGGGGCACATTGCCTTGCTCTTCTGATACTTTTTAGGTTTCTCAGCTGCACTGTTGACAAAGGAAATAAAAATAATGTAAGAACAAAACAAAGCCAAAACAATTTAAGAACACTCCAGTGGATTTATCTAATAATGTCCAACCTCAGAACAAAACATTGAAATAAATATTAGCAACAGGAACTAAAAGCAGGTGCAGTATTTCTCTTACGCTACTTATAGGATAGCAGCTGTTATCGCTTCTGGAGCCTTCCAATTTTCTAGACTAAGAGGAACAAGTCATTAAGCCCACCATCCCTACAGTCACAGGGAGCTCATAAAATGAGCTTTGCCCATCTGATCTGAATGGATGATCTTGCTTAATTCACCAAGAGTGAGAGCCTCACTCCCTCTCCTTTATGTGGTGTAGGAGGTCCAGAGTGATGTAAAAGAGGCCTGAAAACCCCCATGTCCGCCCCAGGAAGTATTTCTTGGCAGACTGGTACTCAGATTCCAAGGCCAGAGGGGACCGTTGTGATCATCCAGTCTGACCTCCTGTTTAGCACAAGCCAGAGAACTGCCCCAACATCATTCCTAGATCTGATCTTAGAAAAACATCCAATCTTGATTTAAAACTTGTCAGTGACGGAAAATCCACCACAATCCTTTGTAAATTGTTCCAGTGGTTAATTACACCCACATGTTAAAAATTTACACTTTATTTCCAGTCTGAATTTGTCTAGCTTCAGCTTCCAGCCAGTGGATTGTGTCATACCTTTCTTTGCTAGACTGAGGAGCCAATATTTGCTCCCCATGCTGGAACTTATAGAGTGTAATCAAGTCAGCCCTTTACCTTCTCTTTGTTAAGTTAAATAGATCAAGCTCCTTGAGTCTATCACCGTATGGCATGTTGTGTAATCCTTGAACCTATGCCTCTTGAGGACTCCTTTCCAGGACCACATGTAGGGGGTATTACTGGGGAGATCAGCAGCACAGAATTTCAGCCCAAGGTCCATTATAATATTTTATGGAGGAAAAAATAATCCCATTGCTCAGGGCCTTATTACGTAATGAGCAAAAATTCTGGGCTAAATACAGAATAAGGGCCAGGTTAATGGGACTGTTCACAGTGTGTGAAGTTAAGCACGCTCCTAAATCTTTGCAGGATCAGGTCCTAATCATTAATATCTCAAGTATAGAATCTTTTGCCATAAATTTGCTGCAGCACAGATTTACCCTGTGCAAAAATTGTTCTGTTTTAGTTCACAGTGTCATGGGACCTATTCCCAGGCATTTGCTGGCCCATTAATTGTTTAAAAATACAACAGTCCAGCAGATAGAGCAGCAATAGGAAATTATTTTAGACCTTATGCATCTGAATCAGCAAGATGTGTTGGGGTCAGACAATTTAAAGATGTAATAAAATCTTTTCTTATGTAGATAGATCAACTCATTGTGTACAATTCTTCATACTTTTCTATAGTCACCTCTATACTGTCTAAAGCAGGGTTGGGTAAACTATTTGGCTCGAAGGCCACATTTGGGTATGGAAATTGTATAGCGGGCCATGAATGCTCACAAAATTGGGGATGGGGTGCGGGTTCTGGCTGGGGATATGGGCTCCGGGGTGGGGCCAGAAATGAGGAGTTCAGGGTGCGGGATGGGACACAAGGCTGGGGCTCTTGGGTGGGGTTTGGGGTGTAGGAGGGTGCTCTGGGCTGGGACCGAGGGGTTCGGAGGGCAGGAGGGGGATCAGGGCTGGGGCAGAGCGTTGGGACACAGGGGGGTGAGGGATCTGGCTGGGGGTGTAGGAGACTAGGACTGAGGGGTTCAGAGGATGGGAGGGGGATCAGGGCTGAGGCAGGGGGTTGGGAGCTGGAGGGACTCAGGGGGGCAGGCTCCAGGTGGCATTTACCTCAAGTGTCTCTCAGAAGCAGTGGCATGCCCCCCTCTGGCTCCTACGCAGAGGCATGACCAGGCGGCTTCGCATGCTGCCCCGTCCGCAGGCGCCACCCCTGCAGCTCCCATTGGCCACAGTTCCCAGCCAATGGGAGCTGCGGGGGTGGCACTTGGGATGGGGGCTGCATATGGAGCGGAGCCCCCTGGCTGCCCCATGCATAGGAGCCAGAGGGGGGACATGCTGCTGCTTCTGGGAGCGGTGCGGAGCAGCCCCAAACCCTGCTTCCTGGCTGGAGCGCCAGAGCAGGGCAAGCCCCAGACCCTGATCCCCAGCGGGAGCTTGAGGGCCGAATTAAAATGGCTGTTGGGCTGGATGCGGCCCGTGGGCCATAGTTTGCCCACCCCTGGTCTAAAGAGAGGCAGAAATGGACCCACACCTCTGAGAAGAGAGAAATATGTAAGAATCATTAAAAATGTATATAGATTTAGGGGGTTATTGTGTGAGGTTTTCTTCCTGTGTATTCAATACAGTGCTGCATTTCAGCAGACTGATTTAAAGTTCAGTATATCATCTGGTAGCTCCAAAGGCTAACTTGAACATTTCCCCAAGGGCAGGGAGTTTTCTTTTCCTCGGAATTCACACACCACCTGGCAGAATACAGTTATCAAGAATGTGGAGACTCACTATCCTATACATCTTATAAGGCTACACCTGGCAGGTTTAGAGAAGGAAGAGAGTACTGTGCATTACAGAATTTCCAGCCAAGTAATGGATTCAGGGGAACAACCAAAGATGGGTCCAAACCAAAACCCCAGATCCAGACAAGCCCAATCTTGGTAGAAGCTCAGATTTGATCAAACATTTGCAGTTTGGGCCTCTCTAATTCTAACAGACTCCTGAATTTGAGGTTCTCTCTCAAACTTGAAAATCAAATGATTAAAATAATTAATAATATTTTACATTTATATACAGCCTTTCAGTCAGGAGACTCCCTACCTGCATTACCCAACCAGTTAGGAATTGTCTCCCTGCCACTCCTGAAATATAGACACTGCAGAGGAATGTGCACAGAAAATGTGCACAGTCCTGTGTAGCTGGACTGTATCCTTCAAAACAGTTCAGGAGAAGTGAGGATAAATATTCAATCCATTTTGAAAGCACTGGGAGACTTTAGAAAGACAGAGGCGAGCTTCCTCATTTCCTCCCCCTAGATTTTTTTTTTTTTTTTTTTTAAATGGGAGTAGGTAATCTGTGCTTGGTTTTGGAGCCTTACAGCATCACTTCAAACTCTCCTTGGCTGATTTACCCAGAGATCATGAGACTTGTATTAATTTAGATGAAATATATGGGCCAAAGAAGTTAACATAACCCAGTCACTGTCACCATTAAACAGTTCTAAACAAGGTTTGGGGTTTGGTATTGTGACAAAGTTCCTCCTCTATCTTGGTGGGTCCTGCGCTTATTGACGGATTTTCTTGCCTCAGAGATTCACCATGTGGGTTGGGGAACAGCCCAGAGACCTTCCCCTCTGGAAGAACCCACAGCCCAGGTCAATTGGGAGGTTTGGGGGAAACCCAGGCCCACCCTCTACTCTGAGTTCCAGCCCAGGGCCCTGTGGACTGCAGCTGTCTATAGTGCTTCCTGTAATAGCTGCATGACAGCTATAACTCCCTGGGCTACTTCCCTATGGCCTCCTCCAAACACCTTCCTTATTCTCACCACAGGACCTTCCTCCTGGTGTCTGATAACATTTGTGCTCCTCAGTCCTCCAGCAGCACACCCTCTCACTCTCAGCTCCTTGCGCGTCTTGCTCCCAGCTCCTCACACCACAAACTGTAGTGAGCTCCTTTTTAAAACCCAGGTGCCCTGATTAGCCTGCCTTAATTGATTCTAGCAGCTTCTTCTTAATTGGCTCCAGGTATCTTAACTAGCCTGCCTGCCTTAACTGGTTCTACCATGTTCCTGATTACTCTAGTGCAGCCCCTGCTCTGGTCACTCAGGGAACAGAAAACTACTCATCCAGTGACCAGTATATTTGCCCTCTACCAGACTCCTGTACCCCACTGGTCTGGGTCTGTCACATATCCCTCCCCCCTGCTCAATGCCAAGGGGTTGGGCAGCTTGGGATGCCAGACAGTGCACACATGACAAGCCAGCAGCATTGCCATGACGTCTCCCTGCTCTGTGTTGCACACAGAACTGGAAAGGTTGGAAGGATAAGAACCATCTGGTCACCCTTGTGTTCTTCTCCTTGTTCCGCTGTATCCATTGAAGAGGGGCATGGTCAGTCACGAGGACAAATCTGCGCCTGAGCAGGTAGTAGCGCAATGTTTCCATGGCCATTTTACAGTCAGGCATTCTCTCTCCACCACTGCATATTTTTGTTCCCTTGGAAGGAGTTTCCGACTGAGGTATAGAATTGGGTGTTCCTCCTCCCAGACCATCTGTGATAGAACAGCCCCCAACCCTACTTCCGATGCATCCGTCTGCAGGATAAACTCCTTGGTGAAATCAGGGGCTATCAGTACGGGGTTATTGCAGAGGGCAGTCCGTAGGTCTGTGAATGCTTCCTCTGCTGCGTCAGACCGTCTCACCAGATCAGGTCCACGGGCTTTCACTAGGTCTGTCAGGGGCCTTGCCCTTGTGGTAAAGTGGGGGATAAATAGTCGGTAATACCCCACCACACCTAGGAACGCCTGGACTTGTTTCTTGCAACTTGGTTGGGGCCAATTTTGTTCACTTGGGGTTTTACCAGACCTTTTCCCACAAAGTAGCCAAGATATTTGGCCTCTGTAAACCCTACAGCGCACTTGGCAGGGTTTGCTGTAAGGCCAGCTCCCCTGAAGGTATCGAGGACTGCCTCCACCTTCTCCAGGTGGGTTTCCCAGTCTGGGGTATGAATGACCACATCGTCCAAGTAGGCAGCAGCATAATTGTTATGCGTGCGTAATAGCTTGTCCATGAGGCGCTGGAAGGTAGCTGGGGCCCCCATGTAGTCCAAAAGGGAGGACAGTATATTGAAAAAGACCCTCTGGTGTAGAGAACGCAGTCTTTTCCTTTGCGTCTTCTGCAAGGGGAATCTGCCAGTACCCCTTTGTCAAGTCTAGGGTAGTCAAGTACCGGGCATTACCCAGATGGTCCACTAGCTCATCTATGCGAGGTATGGGGTATGCGTCAAACTGGGATACTTCGCTTAGTTGCTGGAAGTCGTTGCAAAATCTTGTGGTGCCATCAGGTTTGGGCACCAGCATGATTGGGCTGGACCACTGACTGTGGGATTCTTCGATGATCCCAACTCCAGCATTTTTACTTCTGCTTTTATTTCCTCCCTTTTTGCCACTGGCACCCGATAGAGCCTCATTGTTACTCTGGCCCCAGGGTTTGTGACGATGTGGTGATATGTCTCGGTTGTTTGACCTAGTTTTAATCGAGAACACATCTTGGTTCTGGAAGATCTCAGACACCTCATTCTTCTGGTCTGGTGTTAAATCGGGAGACACTCTCACCTGTTTGGAAGGCTTGTTTTCCTGGGTTAGGTCTTTTTGGACCGTTATGCATGCCTCTTGTGCATGCTAGGGTTTCAGAAGGTTAACGTGATAAATCTGTTCTTGTTTTCTGCGTCCTGGCTGCCGCACCTTGTAGGTTACTTCCCCCACGGGTTCAACCACCTCATAGGACCCCTGCCATTGGGCCAGAAGCTTGCTTTCTGCCATGGGTACCAACACCATAACCCGATCCCCTGGTTGGAACTGTCGCACTTTTGCCTGGTGATTGTAATGGGTTCGCTGGGCCTCCTGTGCCTTCTCCAAATGTTCCCATACAATAGGGGTAACCCGGGCTATCCGGTCTTGCATCTGCATTACATGCTCTATTATATTTCTCCCCTCATTGGGTTCCTCTTCCCAGATCTCTTTGGCGATATCTAGTATGCCACGGGGGTGATGCCCATATAATAACTCGAAGGGGGAAAACCCAGTTGAGGCCTGTGGTACCTCCCTGATAGCGAACATAAGGTAAGATAGTAGGGTGTCCCAATCCTTCCCGTCCCGACTTACCACCTTCCTTATCATAGCCTTGAGGGTTCGGTTAAACCTTTCTACCAACCCATCAATCTGCGGATGGTAGACCGAAGTTCTCAGGGTATGTATATGGAGCAGTGTACAGAAATCCTTCATTAGCTTCGACATAAATGGGGTTCCTTGGTCGGTTAATATCGCCTTTGGTAGCCCCATTCGGGCAAAGATCCCCACCAGCTCTTTGGCTATAGTTTTAGAGGCCGTGTTCCGCAGGGGGACGGCTTCTGGGTAGCAAGTAGCATAGTCCAAAACAACAAGTATATATTGGTGGCCCCGAGCCGTCTTCTCCAGGGGTCCCACTAGGTCCATGGCTATTTGCTCGAAGGGGACCTCTATGATGGGAAGGGGTACTAAAGGTGCCCTCAAGTGGGGACGGGGACTGTGCAGCTGACACTCTGGGCAGGAGGCACAGTACCTCCGCACTTCTTCATGTACTCCGGGCCAGAAGAACCGTCGCAGGACTCGTGCCAGGGTCTTCTCTACCCCCAAATGCCCCACAAAAAGATGACTATGAGCAAGACTTAATACAGCGTTTTGGTGTTTTTGAGGTACTAGTATCTGCTGTACCTTCTGCCCCTGTACTGGTGCAACCCGGTATAAGAGATTCTTCTTCATTATGAAGTAGGGTCCTGGTCCCTGGGTTTTTCCTTCCACGGGGACCCCATCTATTTCAGTCACCTCCTTCCTAATGTTGTCATGCCTTGGGTCTTCTGCCTGGTCCCGTCCAAAATTTCCTCTCCCGGGGCTAATCTGCCCAAGATCTAGGGGCCCAGTCTCTGTTGCCTCTACTGGTTCAGAAGCATTAGGGTGTGGGTCAGACTCAGGTGCTTCTCCCTCCTGCGTAGCCTCCTTTTCAGCTCCACCTACCTACAAGAGCAACCCTCTGGCTTTGTGTGAGTATTCGGGTTCCCAAGGCCTTAGCTGCCCTTCTTTCCCTTTTTGTCTTTCTACTCTGTCTGGGAGTAGAGAACAAATCTGGGGATATTTCAGAGAAGATTGGGGGTTGACAGTCTGCTGTGGATGCCTCACCAATTTTAGGGTCCCCATCTTTCTCCAATCCCCCTACTGGGAGTAAGTTTCCAAACCCTGGGAAGTCCCTCCCTATGAGCACCAGGTATGGGAGTTTAGGGACTACACCTGCTGCTACCTCAGTAGTGTTCCCTTGGATCTCGATTTTTACTGGGGATGGAGTAGTAACTAACTGTCCCATGGACATATGTTATCCCCGTACGTTTAGCCTGCAGCAGCTGACTACGCTTCATGAGCTTCCCTGAGATAAGTATGATAGCACTCCCCGAATCAACCAGTGCCGTGGTCCCTACCCCATTTAGTTTCACTGGTCTGGTATACATATGTGGGGTTAGTGAGACCCCCCACAAGGTGGATTAAGGAGCATGGATCTGCCCAGTTCCCCAGGTTACACTGCATAGGCTCCTCAGCATTGGGACACTGTGCAGTTGTGTCCCCTCTCCCTGCAGGCATAACATCTGTATGGAGCCCTAAGCATTCCCCGGTCTCTTGGTTTGGGCAGTCTAACATCACGATCCTCTTCTCTCTGTGCTCCGACTCTTTGTGGCCTCTGATGGGCCTTCAGCCTCTCTCTTTTTCCACCTGGGCCCTCCTGGTGGCCAAGTCACCCGAACTTTAGGGCTTGGTGCTGCTAGTTTAACCCGGGGTGCCTCTTCCTTAACTGGTCAGGTCAGCTCCCTCGCTGTCCTTCACCTCTCTAGCAGAGCAACAACCTCGTCATAGGTGGAGGGTTCGTTCTGGCTTACCCAGGGACAAAGGTCAGGTGGTAGTCCCCTCATGTATCGGTCGATGACCAGAACCACTAGTATCTCTTCTGGACTCTGGGACTCTGTTTGCAATCACTTTCGTGCGAGATGGAGGAGGTCATACAATTGGGACTGCAGGGTTGTGTCTTCCTGGTACCTCCAACCATGATACTGCTGGGCCTGCACTGCTGTCGTTATCCCAGATCTGGCCAGGATCTCTGCTTTCAGCTGGGGGTAGTCTGCTGCAGCCTCTTCAGGCAGATCATGGTAGGCCTTCTGGGCCTCCCCACACAGGAATGGGGCAAGGATGCCAGACCACTGATCTCGAGACCAGGCCTCCCGTAGGGCTGTCCTTTCAAAGACCAGAAGGTATGCCTCTACAGCATCCTCCCGTGTCATTTTCTGCAGCCAATGGCTGGCCCGTATGAGCTGCTTCCCATCATGGCTATGATTCAGCTCTGTAAGGGACTTTACCTGGTTTACCAGTTCCCGCAACATGCTCGGTCTTGAGCAGCCTGGTCCATCAGCAGGCGATTAGTCTCTTGCTGCAACCACACTGCCTCCTACTGGGCAGCTGCCTGGACACGGGTAGCCTCCTGCTGGGCTGCCGTAGCTTGTATCAGTGCCCGCACTACGTCATCCATTGTGGTGGAAAAAAATAAACCCTCTCCCTTTTTGTTTGTTTGGTGGTGGTTGCTTTAAATCACCCTCCTTCTTCCACCATGCTGTACACCCCGAGATCCCACTTCTGACATCAGTGTGACAAAGTTCCTCCTCTATCTTGGTGGGTCCTGCACTTATTGGCGGATTTTCTTGCCTCAGAGATTCACCATGTGGGTTGGGGAACAGCCCAGAGACCTTCCCCTCTGGAAGAACCCACAGTCCAGGTCAATTGGGAGGTTTGGGGGGAACCCAGGCCCACCCTCTACTCTGGGTTCCAGCCCAGGGCCCTGTGGACTGCAGCTGTCCATAGCGCCTCCTGTAACAGCTGCATGACAGCTACAACTCCCTGGGCTACTTCCCCATGGCCTCCTCCAAACACCTTCCTTATTCTCACCACAGGACCTTCCTCCTGGTGTCTGATAATGTTTGTGCTCCTCAGTCCTCCAGCAGCACACCCTCTCACTCTCAGCTCCTTGTGCCTCTTGCTCCCAGCTCCTCACACTTGCACCACAAACTGAAGTGAGCTCCTTTTTAAAACCCAGGTGCCCTGATTAGCCTGCCTTGGGGGGGAGGGATAGCTCAGTGGTTTGAGCATTGGCCTGCTAAACCCAGGGTTGTGAGTTCAATCCTTGAGGGGGCCACTTGGGGATCTGGGGCAAAATCAGTACTTGGTCCTGCCTAGTGAAGGCAGGGGGCTGGACTCGATGACCTTTCAAGATCCCTTCCAGTTCTAGGAGATGGGATATTTCTAATTTCTTAATTGATTCTAGCAGCTTCTTCTTAATTGACTCCAGGTGTCCTAATTAGACTGCCTGCCTTAACTGGTTCTAGCAGGTTCCTGATTACTGTAGTGCAGCCCCTGCTCTGGTCACTCAGGGAACAGAAAACTACTCATCCAGTGACCAGTATATTTGCTCTCTACCAGACTCCTGTACCCCACTGGTCTGGGTCTGTCACAGTATACAGAGACCTCAACCTGCTTAATACCTTAGCAACCACACCATTACAACTGGAAGGACCACCTCAGACACCTCACTGGGGTACTCCAGGCCCTTAAAGCAGCCCGCCTCACGGCCAACCCGGTGAAATGCCATCTTGGACAGGAAGAGGTGACCTACCTTGGGTACGTAGTAGGGGGAGGGAAATGCGCCCCCTACTCAATAAGGTACAAGCCCTTATGGATACACCCATGCCCAAGACGAAGAAACAGGTGCGCCAGTTTTGGGGACTGGCCGGGTACTATCACGGCTTTGTAACAGACTTCGCATCCATAGCTGCCCCCCTTTCAGACCGGACAAAGAATTCTCAGCCAGGACAGGTGCAGTGGTCTGACCGTGCGACAAGGCCTTTAGGACTCTGAAAGAACGGCTCACACGGGAACTGGTTCTGCGACACCCCGATTTTTCAAAGGAATTCATACTCCAAATGGATGCTTCAGAGGTAGGCTTAGGGGCCGTAATCTCCCAAGAACTGGAAGGGGAGGAACACCCAGTACTGTACTGGAGTCAAATTATTTCCTCAAGAACAACACTACTCAACGATAGAGAAAGAGGCCCTGGCTGTGAAATGGGCTATTGACACCCTGTGCTATTATCTCCTGGGGAACACCTTCAAATTGATCACTGACCATGCCCCCCTCAGGTGGATACACAACATGAAGGACGCGAACCCCTGAATCATGTGCTGGTACCTGTCACTCCAACCATACAACTTCCACATGTTTCATCATCCGGGTAAGACTCACGCTAACGCAGATTTCTTTTCTAGACAGGGAGGGGAGGAAGGGGAGATGGACCGCCCCTGGGGGTCCTTCTTAAGGGTGTGTGTGTGAGAGAGAGACAGGGTCTGCTTATCCAGCACTAGCCCAAACAGGGTTAAGCCCATGTTATTGACAGCAGAAGTCCCACCTCCCTTCAAGACTGGCATGCTCCAAGTGCTCTAGTAGTATAAAGGGAGGGAGACTGGCTCATTCTGGGCTGGAGACCGCAGGGGAAGGACCTGCCTGGGAAGCTCTGAGTAGGACTAGCCACAGCCCCTGACTGCACTAGGAATCAAAGCCATCCACGGCCTGCCTGCACCCCGGCAACTGGAGGAACCCTTGGAGACGACTGGCCCTGCTGAACACAGAGGACCCAACATCTCATGGGAAACCCCAACACAGACTCTGGTAGGAAGTGACCCAGGGCAGGTGACCGAGTGGTATCTCCTGCCCGGGGAAGCTCAGCATGTTTCGGTAGGACCCCCCCGCTGAGTCAGTGGCAAGCTGCTATGCCACTGTTAGGGCCCTGGGTCGGGGCCCGGTGGAGTCAGGTGGGCCTGGGCCCCCCTACCAGGGCTGCCACACCCCATAAGGGGCGCCCCAATGCTACAGACTCTGGCCATTAGGCCAGACTGCCCTACGCCAAAGGGCTGCTTTGTAGATTCTGGCCACTAGGCCACACTGCCCTGCACCCCAGGGCGGTGCTGTAGACTCTGGCTGCTAGGCCACGCTGTCCTGCGCTGCACCCAAGGGTGGTGCTGTAGACTCTGGCCGCTAGGCCACGCTGCCCTGCACTGAAGGGCTGCTTCACAGACTGTGACCGATAAGCCACGTGGCCCTGACCCTAGGGGCATGGACCGCCACAGGGTGGCAGCCATGATGGTGAAGTTAGGTACAGTAGACAATTTTCTCCCAAAGTTCCTTTCTTTAAGGATCCCAAAAGGAAGTTATAGGTGGAATAGCTCATCCACTCCTCATTTTGTCCACCAGTTAGGTCTAGGTTCTGACACCAATGTTGGTTCACCAATGTCTGGTCTCACACTGTTCTTGTTTACCAAGCATGATCTTAAAACAGGCTTTGAATTGTAACAGGAGGCTCTTTTGTTTGGACTAATTCAGTCCTTCTGCCTCCCTTTCATACCTTTTCCCAGCAACATTTGTTATGAGGGGTTATTGTGACATCTTACGGTCTTTAAAAATGAGGATCAGCTGTGACAAGTGGATGACAATTCTTTTTAAGCAATAAACCCACAAGATGTTACTCTTGCCCTGAAGATTTTAAAAAAAAATTAACTGTCATTATTTGCTTTGAATCTGCTCTACACAAAGCAGAGTTTAATCCAGCAGGATCTGTTTTCAGTATATTCTGCTCTTTGTACTACATACAGTACTTAGCTGAGATATCAGGCAACTCTCCTGTATAGGAGCTACAGAATAAAATTCCATGCTGATAGTCAAGTGCTTGTCTAGAGCTAATTTATCAAAGAAAAAAATGGCTGTGAGGTATTAGTGGGTAATGAAGCCTCACTCAACCTTCCCTTTTTATGTTTTTATTCTCTTCAGCGTAAAAACCAAGTGACCGTCGCAGTTGCTGCTTGTCTTTAGGCCATACAAATCTTGTTTTCTGTGGCATTAACCACATTTCTACCACTGGAGTTAAATTTCTGGAAGCCAGGAAAAAAGAAAATCTCTTACATGCCTGGGAGAAATGTTTTACAGGGTAAGTGCAAACACTCAAAAAAATAAAGCCTATGATATGAGGTCATATGATGATGATAAGGTGGAGTCGTGAAGCCCCTTGTGGAGGCTGCTGTTATGGACATCAGCACTCTTACTTACACATACACATACTCACACAAAATCATCATTGCTGTGTGTTACTGTAAGAGGGTCTAGACTCACCCCTGCAGCACCTCCTACTGGTCATCCAGGGAATTAGCTCACCAGCCTCTGGAGCGCCCTTTGCAGGCTGGTGATCCGCCTTGTCCTCTGCTGGCACCTGTGTCCCTCCCAGGACCCAGTGCCTCTATTACTGGGATGCTGCCCCCCAGCAGTACCCCACAAATCTAGGTCTCCCCTCCCTGGGGAACCCCCACCCATTATCCCCATCTTGCCTCAGCACTAGGCTACTGCCAGTCACCAACTAGCCCCCGCTCCCTGGGCAGACTGCAGTATAGGCCACTCAGCACTGGCAAGGGGGATTTGGGCTTGTTGCCTTGGCCTAGCCCTGGGCTGCCCTCTGCAACCCCCAGTACCCCTTGGCCTTCCACTAGGCCACAGCCTGGGGCTTTCCAGGCTGGAGCTCCCCAGCCCTGCTCCACTCAGGTACCCTATCTCTAGCTTGCTGTAGCCAGGCCCTTCTCTCTCTGAAGGCAAAGAGAGAGTCAGAGTTTCTGGCTGCCCTGGCCTTTACAGGGCCAGCTGGGCTCTGATTGGGGCGTGGCCCCAGCTGCAGCCACTTCCCCCAATCAGCCCAGCTTTTAGAGCTGCAGCCTTCCTCCAGGGCTATTTTAAACCCCTCAGGGCAGGAACGGGGTAGCCACCCCGCTACAGTTACAATCAGTTCATTCCTTTGTTTTGAGAATAGTGGGTCAGACATTTGTTCAAGGGTACATCAGTTTATTTTAAAATAGAAAATAATAATTAATAATATAAACTAATTATAATAAATATAAACTAAAATCAAGGAACCAACCAGACAGGGGTTAACTTCAGTACTTTAGCCCAGGAATTCTTAAGCTAGAGGGCACAAACAGATATCAGGGGGTCAATGACCATCCTGCCCTTCCCATATTGCTAAATGGGAAGGACGTGGTGTGAGTGAGATCCTGGCTACCTGGGTGGGAGGTCCTGGTATGAAAAATGTCAAGAACTGCTGCTCTGTCACTTTGTTTGTCGTCATTCCCAATTCCCCATCCCTTATCTGTAAATTATAACTATTATACTGATCCTGCAGGCTACTAAGTACCACTGAAGACAATAGCCATAGCAGACTCTTGGTGCTACAGAAACAAATTATTCTTATTACTTATAATAAAACAAGGTGGGCCAGGTTTAAATTAATTAGGTTCAGCTTCTCCAGTATGATGGGTGGACTGCAGTAGACACAGCAGTTGACTTTATACTTGTGTGCAGAAGATGTCTTTTTATTCTGTCGATATGCCCACACATAACTCCTATTAGCAGTGCCTGAACTGGGAGGGGAAGCTAGAGGGCAAAGTGATGACACTAGAAGTGGTGGCCTGACAACTTTTTCTCTGCCTTCTTTTTCCTTTCATTAGCTGAGAGCCGTGAAAATGGTGGCATGGTACAGCCGCCTATTAGTACCCCAGCCCCAAATTCAAGCACTTGATGCTTATTAAGTTAGACATCTTTTAGTTTCTAACCAGAGCTATGAAAAATATACAATATATCCGTCATAAATATTTACAATATACCTGTCATAAGCATTTAAAATGCACGGCAGCATCACATTTTCCAGGTAGTATATTATAGCATTCATTTTATTGTTTCTGCAGAAGTAAGCTTGGAAGTGAATGGTTTTTTATGGAGATTCTAGTCTTTTAAGAAAGTTGATTGATTCTGTTCATCCTCCAACAGACTCCTCAGCAAAACAATTTCCCCTTAATTAAGCAATATGATGTAAATTACATGGTGAATGATTTAATAAGGGAGAAAACGTGGCAACCAACAGCAACAAAAATCTTTTAAGAATAGTGGCGTGATTCTCCAGAAAAGAACAGGTAAGGGAAGAGTACCTTACAACATGGTGTTAGGTGGCACTGTGCTGCTGGGAGAGGCTTTTTTGGGGTAGGGGGAGGGGAGAGACTTAAAACAGAGGTTTTAACCATTTGATAACCCCACTATTATGTTAATTGGATGTGGTCAACTTTTTTTTTTTTTTACCTTTAAAATGACCTTTAAAAAAATTATGGGACATTTTTATTTTTTCTTCTGAAATGGTCCTTTTATCTCTTGGAAAACTGGAAAAATTCCATGAGAATGTTTGAAAGAAAACCTTCCCCGCCAAAAAAAATGTTTCTTTTTGATACTTTTGCAGAAAATATGAAGTCACGAGCACAAGCCGCAATTCACAAAAACCCCAAACCCATTCATTCTATTCATTATTTTGGAAATGGAAAGGTCCAAAATCTCTTTCCCTGGACAGAAGGATGCGTTCTCCTTTTCACCCATCGGTATGTTGAATTTTTGGCTTGTAGTCAGTAAAATACTAATATATGACCCTTATCATTTTCATTCTCCATTAAAAACCTCAGGGCATTTGAACAAAGTTATTTACAACCATTTAGATTTCCTGTAAGCTCATGGCCAAAAATGCATCATGTTCATGACACATTCAATCTACCTTTGTCATTAGTTGGTACTGCCTTACCAACAAAAGTCCTTTTAAAAACACACACAATTTATATGCGAGACATGTTGCTTACATTAAGTAACACCTGCACTAGACTTCTGTTCTCTATGGGTATGTCTACACTACCCAAAAAAAAAAAAGATAAAAAAAAAAAAACTCAAACAAAAAACCCACAACAGCAAGTCTTAGAACCCAGGTCTACAGACTCGGACTTGTGGGGCTGACGCTATGGTGCTAACAATAGCCATGTAGACAGTCCCACTTCGGCTCTGAAACTCAGTGGGAGGCACGTGGCTCAGACCCTGAGCTCCAGCATGAGCGAGAATGTCCACACTGCTATTTTTAGCACTGAAGGGTGAGCCTGAGTTTGTAGACCCAGCTTCTGAGACTTGCTGTTGTGGTTTTTTTTTATTATTGTTTTTGCAGTGCAGATGTACCTCAAATGTCCAAGAGACTTTCATCTCTAGTGGCAAAGAGACTAGAGGCTCTTCTTGTTTCATCCACACCTTTGTAACCTATGTGCTAGACTACTGCAACAAACTCTACCTGGGACTATCAGTGAAAGCTGGGAAGAAGTTAACAGGATGGAGCCACCTGCTTAATGAGTGGGCTAAGCTACTGTGAGGCTTAATATATTTTTACAGTTTTATATTGACTTGTGAAATGGGGTGGAGGCGTGGTAAACATACCAAACATTTAACAAGGATACATTTTATTTCTATACTGAAAGTTGAGAGACATATATTATATTCTCAGCTCTGCCACAGACTTCCTGTGTGATCTTGAGCAAGTCATTTAATCTGTGTCTGGGTTCCCAATCTTCTGCTTTCTATGTTGAATCCCTTTCTGCTACTATTTGTTCTATTAGTCTATCTAGATTATAGGCACTCTTCAGAGCTGGGACTGGTTCAAATTCCATGTGTTTGTGGCTTGTGCATATCTAGCACAATGGGGCCTGTTCTTGGTTGTAGCCAATGTAATACAGATAATAATACAAATAATAATGACAATGAAGAGATGAGAGAAGTCAGCTTGTTTATTGTATATTTGTACATCTCTAATCCTGTAGAGGCTTAAGGTGAAATCCTGGCCCCAATGAAGTCAGTGGGAGATTTGCAATCCAGCTAGGGCAGTATTTCACCCATAAACACCTTTAGTACCTTTACTCCCATGAGTAGTCCTTCTGAGTTCAATAGTGCTGCTTATCTGAGTAAAATTATTTCCTTGCCTAATACTTGCAGGATTGGGCCTCAAGTTATTATTGATTATGTGATTCCAAGCCTTTTATCTTTAAGATTTTATTTTAATTTTATGCTTGATTAGTACCCAGAGGCCTTCAAGCAGGGGGTATTGTAACAATAAAGAATTGTTATTGCTGTTGAGTTAGATTTGGTTGTCCTTCCAGTTAATAATAGCACATGTACAACCATAATTTCATCAATTATCTCTTCTTCTGCATTTATTTTTTAGAATATGTGTTTTTTCCCTAGTTCACTTCCCAGTAGGTTATCCTGCTACTTTATATACTGTACTAGGGGCCTTATCCTGCCAATATCACTCAGGCAAAACTACTACTAGACCAGCACATGAACAAACTTAAAGTGGGAACACAGGTAGCAATTCTTCCAGCATAACCTCTGTGGTTTTGGGATGAGATTCGCTTTTGGCGAATGTTAAGATCTCCTGAATAAAATCTGCAGAATTGTGCCCTGTACCTGGTTGTGACCCAGAAACCTCATTGTGTCAACTGGCAGAGGGCACAATGGGTGCTTAGATTTAGATATATGTATAATAATTCACTAAAGGGTGAGAGCTCTGCTTAAAGCCAGTCATCATAATCACTGTGAAATGAATGTACAGATAACATTTAAGGAGTTATGTACTGAAAATGTTGATGTTAAGGCAGGTAACCAGGAGGTGAGCTGTCTTGGACAGGTTCCTTTCCAGCAAAGGGTAATAGATGTGTATCTCACTGGCTGGCCATGTGCGTATCCTGTGTCTCACAATGTAAATCTGTTTGCATATTGAGCCTGATGCTAATAAAAAGATTGCAAAACTGACAAGAGAGGAAACCAATAAGCTGGGTGTGTCCAGATTACGGAAAAGAACAAAGGACTGTCCTGGTATATCTAAGGCTACCAAGAGACACACTGAATCTTTCACCAAGGAATCAAGCTGACAGTGTGACTTGTCTCATAAATGGAAGATCACAGCCAAACCCGGCTGTAAAACATTTTGGGCGAATATTGCTCTATTAGACAGAAAAGTATCTTTTTAAGTAAAGTCTAGGTATGTGTAATATTGTATATGTAGCCGTTTGTATCCAACACTTCTACTTTCTATTGCTTGAATCTCTAATGAATAAAAAATAAACTTATTTGTTTTCACTATAAACGTATCTCTGTGTTAAGCAGAGCAGTGACTGGAGGTGGGACTGGTAAGCTGGGGTGTACTGCTTCTTTGGAAGTGGTGAATCTGTGAATACAGTCAGTGTGCAATGGAACAGGGACTACACACTCCAGGGAGCCACTTGGAGGGCTTGGGGTTGGAGTGTGCCTGCCGCTAACTTGGAGAGAGATAGCGCGGCCTGCTTAGGCCTAGAGGGGAGTGCTTGTGTTGCCTGTAGTTGACAGAAGTGGGGAGCTGACCCCGGCAAGCACAGACAAGGCTTCCTCACACTAAGGGCAGGTGGTAGCAAGGTGCCTCACACCCCTGGCTACCCGCCAGGGAAATGTTACAGTGATACACAAATTGGATTTTTGTTGTCAACAGATTAGTTTCTGTCTGCTTATAGCTGACAATGTGGTAGCATTTTACACCCATACTGCCCACTAGTTTAAATAGTGGGAAAAGATGCTTGGCAATAGGACCACTTGGGTGCCATATTCGTGATCCATTTTGGTCCCTGGTTACTGGGAACACATAAGGAACCAGCATGAAGCTAATGAAGAAATTGCTTCTGCATGGTCTCTTTAGAAAAAGAGAAGATTTTATAGCTTTTTTTTTCTTTGCATCTTTACTAAAAGATGCCCTTGGTGATGTCTGTAAAAAAATACTGCTTTTATTATTAGTAGCATTCAACCAATCATTTCTACTAAATGGTTACACACGTGTGTGTGTGAGAGAGAGAGAAATATGACACACATAAAATGTCCTGTCCAGAGCTGTATCCAATTAGTGTTTGAAGATTGTTAATGGATTCAATTGTACTCTTTGTTGGTGCTCTGATTTCTTAGCTGAATTATTTTGCAATAGGATAAACCCACTAATTGTACACCTAAATGAAACCGAATGCTAACAAATTGAATAACTTTTATTCCACCTTGGGTGATAATTTATTGCCGCAAATAAAAATCCATAATTAAATTTGGTATAGCCAGGTCTGTTGATGCTATACATTAAACCATTGTGCCACGTGGCTTTAATGATTATTTTTCATTTCATAACGTCTTGTTATTCTTAGATTAAATTGTGTTTACTAAGGACTGTAGAGCCAATGAGTTATTTCAATTCTGGAGTCCTTTAGGATCCCACAGAGATTTCGAATAGAGCTTCTCTGAAGAAGTACTGTTTATTTATAATTCCTCATTAAATAATCGGAGATTGAAACCCCTTGTTGTTGTCCTGGAAATTGATGCCTCCATTCAGAAGTCTCCACACCAGAATCTGAAAAATGGAAGGAGGGTGAGGAGGACAGCAGTACATTTATCACTATCACTCAGAGTTTGGATCCTGATCAAACTGCAAGTGGATTTTTTTAAAACGAAAAATAACTACAGTGTTATCACTCTCAGGGGAAAGTGAGGGCTGAGGGGCTCAGTTATGGCTCCCAAGAGGCTGAGCTAAGCTAAGGGAGAAGGCGGGGAAAGGCTCCTTCTGCAACAAAGGGAGCCAGTTTGTCTTCCAAGCTCAGCCATCGTGGTGATTAGGATGTATCAGGGCGATGGCCCCATTGTGACACCGTTAGGACACCCCTTTCTAGGATACTAGTTCTTGTGCCTGCACTGTTGTGCTGAGGGGAGAGAAACTTCCTTGTGCCCTCTCAGCACTCTAGTATGCCCACCTTATAAATGTACCTTAAGGACGCAACATATCTAACCAGTAAAACCAAAGCAAGTGTCTTGAAAGGCCATAAGTGTGTCTAAGGAGTGATATTATTCTCTTGATATACACATGCCATTCCCACTAATTATAGGCTTGTTGCAGAAGAAAATATCCCAGGGTATGTTATTCATATGTAAGGACTGGAAACAGGGATTGCCACCTTTAACTGTTTATTTTGAAGAAAAAAAACTTCTGCATTGTGATATCAAGATATAAATCTCATTCAGAGGAAGGACATGGCTCCTCCACAGACTTCCTGTGGGACCTTGGGCAAGTCACTTAATCACTCTGTGCTTTAAGTGCTGCTGTAGCACAAATCTTTATTGTCCAGTGACCCAAAGTGTACTGGGTGCCTTACAGTGCTGATCAATTTCACATGGTCCTGGCTTTGTAGAGCTTGCATTCTGATTTCACAGATAATGTAGTGAAGGGGCAACAAATGGGAGGAGGGGAGGCAGGGGCCCCCAGAAATAAGATCACACGGTTACCCAGCATAGATGTGTGTACAGTGTGCTTGACCAAACATTCCTCATTTTTATATATAATAAATACATGTCTTGTAAAATGAAAATGTGTGGGTGGGCTTATTTCTTGTGATTGTTGTGTCAACAATCACCTTTCTGTGTCTCATGTGGTCATTGGAAAATAGGTCTCCCTCCCCCTCAGAAAATGTCAATGAAAATGGAGGAGGGGGCAGTTTGTCAATGTTGCACAGAAAATTTTGACTTTTTAAAGGACATTTTTCACCAAAAAGAAATCAAATTTTTCTGCAGACAGACTTTGTGAAAGTTTCCATTGAGTTCAAAACCCAATTTTCAGTCAAAGAAACAGAAAATTTTGATGGAAAATTTTGACTAGCTGCAAATGCAGCCCCAGTGTGTCACAGGGTGACTGGCCCCTTTAGCAAGGAGTGGAGGGGTCCAGCGTAGGTGAGTATCAGAGTTAGTCAGTGGCAGGTGAAAGCTGCCTGAGGGTAAAGAGATGCAGGAGACCTGAAAGAGAGCAGTAACTGGAAACTGCTGGTGACAAATTCTGAGGAAAGGTGTTAGGAGGACAGGCTAGAGCTGGGGTTCCCTGTGGAGTTTGGTTTGGGTGGAGGCCCCGCAGAATGAGGGGGAAAAATCAGCTTGGTCAATACAAGCTGGGCCCAGAAGCAAGGGGCTAACTCTTGGGGGAGGTGTAGTATGCCCTGTCAAAGAGGCCTAGGGAATGTAACACTGCAGGGAGTTCTTTGGCAGAAGAGTTGATGGTGGGGGCTACAGGAGCAGCGCAGGAACAAGGGGTTGGTGCCGGAGGGAGGTTCTCCTGAGTAGGGGCAGGATTCACAAGTGAGGAGTCCTGGTGAGTGGAACACTGAGGGGAGCCCTCTGGTGGGAGACCTGATTGAGGCTGCAGGAGATGAATTGCAGGAGAGCAAGGTCTTGGAACTCTCAGGTGGATAGTCTTGAGAGCAGGGGCCTGGAACTGCAGCTAAAGGACCTTGGGACAGAAAAGTTAATGACTCTCGGGTGGGTGACTAGGGAATGGTGATCACTGAATGGGATTGGAGAGCTGCTGCACTGTATTCTTATTTTACTTTGGGAGGAATTATTTTCCTGTGATGGATCTGGACAGTGGAACTTTCTATGAATAAAAGTGGTTGAATTTGCCACTGACAGATAAAATATGCCTTTGAATGGGTGGAAGAAGGAGAAACTGAGGTAGGTCACACACGTGTTGCCAAAGTTAGCCACAGGAGGTGTTGAGGTTTCCTAACAACACAATGCAATGCTGCATCATAGTGACAACATATGGGACCAGAAAGTTATTTTAGGGTCCTTTAAAATTTTGCAAGTTGATCTATAGTTCCTGGTACCAAGTATCAGAGGGGTAGCCGTGTTAACCATTCATCTGAAGAAGTGGGTTTTTTTACCCACAAAAGCTTATGCCCAAATAAATCTGTTAGTCTTTAAGGTGCCACCTGACTCCTCGTTGTTTTTACAGTTCATCTTGTATAAAATGGGACAAGGCTGGAATAATGTGCATTGGGGCCAACCAAGTTTTCCTCTTATTTCCCCCCCAAGTATTAATAATACTTTGAATTCTTAGGATGGAATATATACAAAGAATTTAATGAACACTAGTTAAGTCAGCCTCCCAACATCCCTGTGAAATAGGTAGGTATTATTATCCCTATTTTCTAGCACAGTAAGAGACAAATTAGAACCCATGTTTTCTGACTCTCAGCCCAGTGCTTTACCATGAAGGCAAGGCTGCTACCCCTTCATACTTGTGAGTGCATCTCTTTCTCATGCACTCCTGCTCTGATTCTGGTTTAAAGCTGTGTGACTAATTGATTTGTCAAAACACTGACTGTTTTGAAAATGAACAAGAAAAATCATTTTGGGTCAACCTGAAACAATTTTTTTTTGGGGGGGAGAACTGATTGTGGGAGGGGAAGGGGAAAAAAAAAATCTTTGTATGACCTGAAATGAAAAGTTGTTTCATTTTTGAGCTTTTAAAAGCCATTTATTTATTTTTTGAAAATGAATTTGAAATAAGTTTTGAAACAGTCATTTCAAATTGAAAAACTGAAATGTTTTATTGAGAAAGTGTCACAACGAAATGCTCAGATTTTTTCTATTTTTCGTTTTTTTAACAAAAATGATGTGAATTCAACACAAATTCATGAAATGTTTCAGTTGACAGAATTCATTTTTAGTGGAAAAAAGCTTTTGCCAAAAAATTTTTTCACCCAGCTCTCTTCCTACTTTCATTCCTGTTCCTTCTCATTCACTCCGTTATTCACTCACACGTATTCAGTCATTCACTATCAGTCACCATCTCATTTGCTTACCTCAGGAGAGCAGGAAGTGGTGATTCAGCATTCAGGGCTAAGTGGTTCCCGTCAGTAGGCACAGCAGGACAGAAAGGCAGCTGTTCAGGTCTGTGGAACTCCTGCTAAGTGGCATTAAAGTTCTGCATGGTGTCTGACTGCCTGTGTGTGGCCATGCATATACACTACACAGAGATGACAGGTGGCATCAATACCTCTCTCATGTCTCACCTAATCACTCTTCCAATGTCCTTCACTCAGGCCCAGATCCTGCAAGATGCTGCAGGATCTCAACTCTTTGAAGTTAATGAGCTTTGAAAGTGCTCAGTGCCCCCCAGGAGGCACTCAGGAACTTGCAGGATCAGGTCCTTACTCAGTCATTCATGCCTGAGATGTTAGGAGGGTGTCTCACTTCCAGGGTTGTCTCAAACTCTTTGGATTCTCAGCCATGAGTACTGTAGTTGCCATTGCTGAAATTACTGTAATTGTGAAAATGATGTTGAATAGAGTAGGTGAGAAGTAGACACACATGTCCTGCAAAGGCAGGCTGAAAGGAAGATAGTTATTGAATTCTAATTCTGTTGTCCTGATTCACCTACAGTGGTACCATGTTTCCTCTATCTAGCTATCTGTGGCTCTCAACCCGTTTACCATTGTGGGCTACATATGCAGCTCTCTGTGTGTTATGTGGGCTGCATCCACACAATATACCACCTCTATGGCTTGGAGGATGTTACATGGGCCACAGCTGTGTGCTGATTGTTCTGCAAATGGCTCACAGGTTGAGAACTACTGATTATATTGTGACAAAGTTCCTCCTCTATCTTGGTGGATCCTGTGCTTATTGGTGGATTTTCTTGCCTCAGAGATTCACCATGCAAGTTGGGGAACAGCCCAGAGACCTTCCCCTCTGGAAGAACCCACAGTACAGGTCAATTGGGAGGTTTGGGGGGAACCCGGGCCTGCCCTCTACTCCGGGTTCCAGCCCAGGGCCCTGTGGACTGCAGCTGTCTATAGTGCCTCCTGTAACAGCTGCATGACAGCTACAACTCCCTGGGCTACTTCCCCATGGCCTCCTCCAAACACCTTCCTTATTCTCACCACCGGATCTTCCTCCTGGTGTCTGATAATGCTTGTGCACCTCAGTCCTCCAGCAACACACCCTCTCAGCTCCTTGCACCTCTTGCTCCCAGCTCCTCACACTACAAACTGAAGTGAGCTCCTTTTTAAAACCCAGGTGCCCTGATTAGCCTGCCTTAATTGATTCTAGCAGCTTCTTCTTAATTGGCTCCAGGTATCCTAATTAGCCTGTCTGCCTTAACTGGCTCTAGCAGGTTCCCGATTACTGTAGTGCAGCCCCTGCTCTGGTCACTCAGGGAACAGAAAACTACTAATCCAGTGACCAGTATATTTGCCCTCTACCAGACTCCTGTACCCCACTGGTCTGGGTCTGTCACAATATGTACATTTGGAATGTACAAGCATGTAGTTACACAACAAAGAAATATTGTATCCTGATTAATCCAACCAAATGGAACAATGAAACTAGTCGAATGAGGTACAAGAAGCAACAAAGAAGCAAGGTAAAGAAACTTTTCAGTTTAGTTTAAAGGGCATTGTGAAACCATCAGATTTGTAAAAACTATATAGTGTGTAATTTATCATGTATCTGAGTCAAAATAACACTGCTCTACAGCCAAAATGCTTCTGAAATAAATGTAGTCAAACTTTACTAATTCTGGATCACTGAGAACGAAAATGATGCTTAAAATTGTTGATTGGCTCTAGTTTTCAAGATATGCTATTGGGTCAGTATATACGACCCTTGACTTGGGAATGGCGGAGGATAAGTGAGTTATAAAGGGAAGGGATCTCAATTTAAACCAGAAATTATTAAAATACATCTTTGACTGGATCTATGAATAAATCTATGACTGGGTTTGGACAGTACTTGCTTTTTAGGCAAAACAATGAATGATGAAATCTGAAGCTGGTATTGCGTCATACATGATATGAATTGCATCATGTTATTCCTAGAAGTCATGGATGATGCAATCATAACAAAGCTTACATCACTCTGCTGAACAAAGTGCCCTATATCAGCTCTAGAAATCATACAGTGTCGTGCTCTCTTATTTGTCAGTGTTTGATTTTGAAAAGGGACACATTTCTGTTTAGCCAAAGTGAGCGGAGATGCCTCGTACTTGTGTGAACAGTGCAGATAACTTCTGCTCTGTTTGTGGTGAAGTGACTTTTGTATCACAAAAGCACAATATAACCACTATGGTTAAGAAAGCCTATCACCTTTATTTTGGCTGCAAAATTGGAGATCAGGACAAGAGGTGGGCCCCACACATATGCTGCAACACTTGTGCAACAAATCTTCGCCAGTGGTTGAACAGGAAAAGGAAATCTATGCCTTTTGCAGTGCCAATGATTTGGAGAGAGCCAACAGATCATACCAGCAATTGTTACTTCTGCATGGTGCCTCCAGTTGGGAAAGGTGTGTCAAAGAAGAAAAAGTGGACTGTGCATTATCCAAACATTCCATCAGCTATACGCCTAGTACCCCACGGAGAAGGACTGCCGGTTCCTGATGCACCAGAATCATTCTCACTTGAGTCAGACGAGGAAGAGGATGAAACTTTTGGTCCTGAACCATCAATGTCACAGGACCCAAATTTTCTCCCATCCTCCTCCTCTGAACCACACCTGATAACACAAGGTGAACTGAATGACCTTGTCAGGGATTTGGAACTATCCAAGAGTAAGGCAGAGCTGTTGGGCTCCAGACTACAGCAGTGGAATCTCCTGGCAGGTGATGTTAGGGTTTCCATGTTCCGTGACCGTCAAAAGGATCTTGTCCCATTCTTCTTCATGGAAGGTGATCTCATAGCCTACAACAACATCATGGTGTGATGGCAGCCCTCAACATCGTTCACGATCCAGATGAGTGGAGACTGTTCATCGATTCATCCAAGACGAGTCTTAAAGCTGTTTTACTGCATAATGGCAATGTTTTGCCATCAATTCCAGTTGGTCATGCAGTCCATATGAAGGAAACCTATGAAAACATGAAACAACTTTTGAGGTGCATAAACTATGACCAAGAGCAGTGGCAGCTTTGTGGCAATTTGAAGGTTGTTGCTCTCTTGCTTGGTCTGCAGACTGAATACACAAAGTACTGCTGTTTTCTCTGCGAATGGGATAGTCGTGCAAGAGATTCCCACTACATCAAAAAAGATTGGCCATTCTGACAGTCATTGGAGCCTGTGAGGAAAAGTGTTCAGCATCCACCACTTGTTGAGTCAAGGAAGATTTTGTTACCACCCTTACACATCAAGCTGGGTCTGCTGAAGAACTTTGTCAAGGCCATTGACAAAACATGAGCAGCTTTCAAGTACCTCCGTGGAAAATTTCCAAGGTTAAGTGAAGCTAAGATAAAGGAAGGTGTCTTTGTTGGTCCTCAGATTTGTGAACTTCTTCGAGATGATGCATTTGACCATGCACTGCGTGGCAAGGAAAAGATGGCATGGAAAGCCTTCCAGTTAGTGGCAATAAATTTTCTCAGAAACAACAAGGCAGACAACTACAGGTTGTTGGTGGAAAACCTCCTCAAGGCATACAAAAGCCTTGCTTGCAACATGTCACTAAAGATACATTTTTTGCACTCTCATCTAGATTTTTTTTCCGGCGAACTGCGGAGTAGTGAGTGACGAGCATGGCAAGCAATTTCACCAGGACATTGCAACAATGGAAAAATGCTATCAGGGCAAATGGAGCCCATCAATGCTTGCAGACTATTGTTGGACAGTGACAAGAGATGCTCCATTTAATGAATACAAGAGACAAGCCAAGAAGCGCCGAGTAGACACCGAATAGGACTAAACTATGTACATAATAGTTTTTTGCCTTTTGTTTCATAATACATTTTATTTATATAACTCTTTTGCTGATTTTTAAAGTGTTACATAAACAGGACAGGTGAAATATTATCATGTAAAGCAACCATAAACACATGAAAAGACCTAGGTTTACAATTTATGATTAAAACTCTACTATCTACACAATATACATAGACATAAAATGTAAAAACTTAAATATCTTAGAAACAGTAGCCAATCAGTTCTTTTAATTGTCATATTTGAATTCAGCATATCAAAATACATAATAAATAACACATCTTATCTCTGAAGCAGACGACTTCTCAAAAATTGTAGACCAGTGTAATCAAGGATTTTGTATCAGCTGAGTAGAAAACCTCTGGTTTATAAATTTCCCACTGTAAGAAATCCTGCCCAGAAGGTATGGGAAGATAATTTTGTTTAGTCAAGAGGCAGTCTTACTATGGAAGCATATAAGAAACCACAACAATCCCAGGAATTCTGCAGGTATTCTCCTGTGATGCACTATACTTAATTTCCAGATCCTTCAAACACTTTTCTCTTCCATCACTTGTAGCTGTGAAGCAAAAATTTGGTTTGAAACACTCCTGTGTGTGTTTGGGGGAGGTGGGCCTGCAGGATTTTGGACAATTATCAGATGGATGAGTTTTATTTACAATAAAATAGCTGGTAGTATTCATTGCTGATTACTGCTCTTGTTTCTAAACTCTTTTGACCCTGTATGCCCCCTTTACTTTTCCCTGGCTGACAGCTCCATTTTGAAGTCAGCCAGGCTAAAATTCTTCATTCCATCCATTGGCCTCCACCTCCCCATCAATACCATAGGAAGCAGAAACCAAGGAACAGTTCAAAGCACTCTTCTTTGACCTCCAGAATAAAGCTATTAACCAAGAAAGGGCACAACACCTTCAGGCCAAGATTCCCTTTAAGGTATGTCTACACTACAGTGATTGATCCAGTGGGGGTCGATTTATCGTGTCTAGTCTAGACACGATAAATCGATCCCCGAGCGCTCTCCCGTTGACTCCTGTACTCCACCGCCACGAGAGGCGCAGGCAGAGTCAATGGGGGAGCGGCAGCAGTCGACTCACCGCGGTGAAGACATCATGCTAAGTCGATCTAAGTACGCTGACTTCAGCTACGTTATTCACGTTGCTGAAGTTGCGTAACTTAAATTGATCCCCCCCAGTGTAGACCAGGCCTTAGTCTTTTTTCCTAACTGGCTGGTATTCAGTCAGACATGGCCAAATGTGCTACTGTATAATAAGATGTTGGGGCTCTAAGAAAGTGTCACCTTTTGTCCAAAAGTAAATCTTAAATATCTTATGGAGAATGGGTGTAATTTTTTGCGTTGCTTTTATTGTATTTTGAAATGGGATATATAATTACATTTGGCAGTAGGAAGGAGTCAAGAATAGGAATGAAGCCATAAACTGGGCTGCCCAAGACAACAACTTGTTGTGAGCTTATTGCTTTGACATTCTCTCTCTCATTTTTTCAGACTACAACCCATTGAATTTGATTGCTTTGGCCACTCTCACTCTTTGTTGCTGGCTCCTTGCCTAGCTTCTGGAATACATAGCCCTGCTTGTATATGTGCCAAGTTCACTGTCACACACCAGTGGAACTTACCAGTATCGTCCACACAATGTGAAAGTCTGTATCCTCTGCTAGGTAAGTGGCGCCTGAAGAGGGCCTAATATGGAAAGAGAGGACCACAAAATCAAAGTGAGAGTTAAAGGAGCTCGGTTTTATCAAATGGGTATTAAAAGCCAACAAACATGGTAAATGCCTTGTTTCTCCCCCCGCTCCTCCCCCCAAAAAAACCTAAAAGGAAAAGATTTCACATGAAGAAAAAGAGACCAACAAAAATCTAATGCTTCCCAAAATTATTGTTATAGGAAGTTTATATTGAGATGTGTCAGGACTCCCCCCACTTACCATGCCTCGCTCCGGATTTTTAAAAAAACAGCCAGTGGACACCCAGTGTGTGAGTGTCAGCTGCTCTCAGCCTGTTGACACCTGCTTCAGGCACTATTGGTTCAAGCTGTCCACAGATATGTAAACTGACCCGGTTTTCTTAATAGAGTTGATTCTGAAACCTAGAGTCATCGCTGCTATTTCATTAATGATCATATTTACAGAATCATCCAGCTAGTATGTTTATCCATCACTTTGTGAAGAGGTGAGTAGTGGGGCATGAGCAACTGGGTACCTGCAAGGACTGATGGAGATAAAGGAGGAGTTCAAAATTTAAAGGAACCTCTGCCCCTCACCTCTAGGGGGGGAAGAATGGTCACAACCTCCTGACATCTGTTTGTGACACTCCCAGATGTCATGACCCTCCAGGCTGAAGACCCCTGTTCTAGAGGGGAAGCAAGTTTTATTTAGAAATGAAATGTTGCTTTATATGATGGTCAGTTTTGAATGTGTGAAAGGGACAATCACAATAGCTTATTTTCTAGAATACATACAGTTGCATGAGAAAAAGTATGTTTCTCCAGGAATAATCGTCACTGTTATAACTATTGCTACTGCAGTGAAGCTGGGAATCAGGGACCTACTATTTAATGTAGGCACTGTACACATAGAAAACTGTCCCTTCCTCCAAGAGCTTATCAGCTAAGTAGAGTTCCACTCATGGGGAAACTAAGGCTCCATTAGAGCCAAGGAGAAGCTGGAGGATCCTTCAGTGCAGATTGACCAGCAGCCCTGGCCATATGGAAGGTCTAGATCATGCCTACAACCATGAAACCTTTCTCTAGAAGCATCACTGTAGATGCTAGGTTATTTGATGTAGCTGCAGTAAATGAACATGGGATATAAGAATGCAGTTTAATTTTATGAATGCAAATGATGGGTCCCCATCCTATGAGGTTTTTACTCAGCAAAAGGTTACATCCCTTCCAAGAGAATAAGGGTCTATCACTCAAATCCAATAGATTCCTCCAGATTTGTATGAATCTCAGTGCTCTGCCAAGATTTCAGGGTATCTGCATAGGGGTCTAGAGTCATGCTGCCAGAGCCATTGGAACCTTGCTTGGTAGCAGGGGTATGTGCAGGAATAAAAATTTGACCCCTTTTGGAGGGGCACTTTGTGTCCACGCCCTAGCCCCAGGGCCAGAGGAGCTCACTCTCCCTGCCCCGGCCGAGCTCGCTTTTCCCGCTCCAGCTGCAGGGCTGGAGGAGTTCTGTGCCCATGCTGATTATTGGGAGGGTCTTGCCCCTGCTTGCCACACCCCCTTATGCATGTCCCTGCTTGGTCCAGAGAGATGGCTCCTGAACCTGTATTACCTTTCTGGAGGACTTCCCTCAGGTTGCCAGGAGGAATAATGTGTGTCCCATGTGACTCCACCAGACCCAATTTCTCTCTCCTTCTTCTCTCCACACACAGGTTCCAGGATCCATGAGATCCTTTTCCAGATCCATGGAATGGGTGGGTGATGAGGCCCTCTCTCCTTGACTTCCAGCCTGGAAGGGACAGATAGATATGTGGAAGAACCCTGACCTTACCTATAAGTTGTGAAAAAAGTTGTATTGCATGTGCATGTGGTGTTTAGGTAATTTTATCACACATTTTCTGGTTAGGCTGAGAAGTATGGAGTTAGGTGCAGTGACTCAAACAGCTACCATAGCAAAGATGGATAGTTGCATGGTTAAAGCATTTGGCTGGGAATTAAGAGATCTTGGTTCTGCCACAGGCTGTGTGTGTATGACCTTGAATTTAGGCTGCTTTCAGTGCCTCAGTTTCACATATATCTAGTGGGGATAACAATACCTTTCTATCTCACAGGGATGCTCATAAACGAGGCTCAATTTATTAATGAGAGTATGGGGAGTGATAAATTAAGAGGATAGGTCATGAGATCTGGCTTGCGTGAGAAATTGGGCACAAACAATATGCATTTTAATATGGCCACACGTAAAGGCATACGTCTTGGAACAAAGAAGAATCAAATGCCTAACTCAGTGTTGGGCAACCTGCTGCCCGCAGGCGGCCCATCAGGGTAATCTGATTGCAGGCCACAAGACATTTTGCTGACCGTCCGCAGGCACCGTCCCGCACAGCTCCCAGTGGCCGTGGTTCTCTGTTCCCAGCCAATGGGAGCTGCAGGAAGCAGCAGCCAGCATGTTAAGGCGAGGTTAGATAAACTCTTTTCAGGGATGTTAAACTTGGTCTTGCCTCAGCACAGGGGGTTGTATTAGATGACCTGTTGAGGTCCTTTCTAGCCCTACAGTTTTATTATTCTAAGTAGGCCATATTTACAAGAGGAGGACTCTATCCTGGGAACCTGTGACTCTGAAAAGGACTTGT
Source organism: Trachemys scripta elegans (assembly GCF_013100865.1). Classification (NCBI taxonomy): domain Eukaryota; kingdom Metazoa; phylum Chordata; order Testudines; family Emydidae; genus Trachemys; species Trachemys scripta. The sequence goes on from NC_048299.1 coordinate 168,686,815, forward strand.
GGAGGTCATTGCGGATAATCAGCAGAACATGAGCTTCCAGGATGACACTGTGGCCAGTGAAATCCTTGGATATATAGGAGAATCTTGAATAGAAGCAGAGAGGTTATATTACCACTGTATTTGGCACTGGTGCAACCGTATTTGGAATACTGTGTCCAGTTCTAGTGTCCACAATTCAAGAAAGCTGTTGATAAATTAGAGATGGTTCAGAGAAGAACCATGGTCAGCATTTCTGGATGTCTTGTTAAACAATGATAACATTTTGCCTTTCTTTTTGTCTATACATTTGATAAAAGTGAATACAAGAACCACTTGGATTAAAGAGACACACTATCAAACTAGAAACGGAATTCATTTTTCATATTTGACTGAAGGGGTTTCAGGTCCCAAACCTTACTTTGAGCCATCTGCTAATTTTTCTGATTTTGCAGCCATATTTTCCATATCTTTAAGGGCCCAATCCTATAAGCTGCTAAGCAACTCCTGGAAGTGCTGAATCTTTCAACGTCCATCACTGGAGTTGTTCAGCACTTGGCAGAATCAGGCCCCCAAAGTGCTGTCAAATATACAGCATAAACTAGCTGTCTAAATGCAGAAGAATGTTGAGACAGAAGTGTGATTTTTATCTTGATGGTGTCCCTTCAGTGTTTACACTAGCCCTTTCTAACAAAATGGCAGCAATTGAAGCACATATGGACATTTAACAGTGATTCACCAAAGCTAAACATTTCTATTGTTGTTTTAGATCACCTGTCTCTGTAATGGCCTTCATTCTAAACACCGTTTATTATATTTAGTTAATTGTAAATATGAAATAGAATGAACATGAAGTGTGTATAAAATTAATATGTGTCATAATCTTGCACTATTGTAGCCCTCTATCTAAGATACTTCTATGGCTTTCATCATCATCACAGTATCTAAGCACCTCATAATCTTTAATGTAGTCATCCTCACAACACCAGCCTTACAAGGTAGGGAAGTGCTGTCATCCCCATTTCTCAGATAAGAACTGAGACACAGGGGGCTAAGTAACTTGCGTAAGATCACAGAGGAAGTCAGTGGCAGAGGATGAACTTGAACCTATGTCTCTCAAGTTCTAATCTAATGCCCTACCACTGGGCTGTCCCATAACTGCTAACCTCTATCCTTTGATTGTTTTTGTCTCTTGCTATGCTATGTCTAATTTTAGGGCCAAATCCTTCTCACCTTATCCCCATAAGTAATGAATCAGTGGGACTACTGGCATAAAAGGAGCAAGCTTTGTCCCCAATTCCACAAGCATTTGTGCATGTGCTTGGCTTTATGCACATGAATAATCAGATGAATGTTAATGATGTAGTTGTATTGCTATCAGTGGGACAACTCATGCATGTAAACGTAAGCACATGGGCAAGGATTTGCAGGATCAGGGCTTAGATTGTAAAGTCCTCAGGGCAGGGATCTGTCATTTTTTCATTTGTCTGTAAATGATAATGCAGAGCTATGGCACTGTATCAAGAATACATAATATGCATAATAATATTTTGTGTTTCCCTCCCCACAAAAGAAAAATATGTTGCTGATCATTAAAACTCACTGAAATCTTCAATTACTGAAATAAATAGGTGATACAATGTAGGAGCTGAGAATCAGCAGGATTCTGTGTGGCTTCATTTTTCCATGTATGCACCTACAACAAATTGATTTGCTACAACCCAGTTCCAGACATCACCTTATTTCAAGTACAGTTACCTAGGAAACCACAGTATACTGCTGGGACAAGCTGCCCACTTCTGTTCCTGTTTAAGCTATTAAAACACATCAACTCTGTCCAAGAAGAGCAGCACACTGATTATTTCAGCTTCTAGCAATTTCATCATTTATTTTATATCGATACAGTCTAATAATGTATATACCTGTGTATACACACACACACAAATATGCCTATGGATAGATATATATATAATATAATATA
>NC_048299.1:168689143-168809669 GCF_013100865.1 Trachemys scripta elegans
TATATATATATATATATATATATATATTTATATACACACACACACACAGTGGCAGAGCTTAAACCTTGTCCCTGCACTTATAGGCGGTATATGCTAGCCTCAGTGGCTCACTGTGACCCTCCACATAGCCCTTCTCTCTCTAGGGCCAGGGTTACAGTCTACTGAGCCCTTTTCATCGTAAGCCAGCAAGGAGGTTGGTGAGAGAACTCCCACAGTCTCTGTTGTCCCTACGGACTTATTTCAGAACAGTTTAGCCTCCTGTCCTGACAGGGGCCTGACTTCCCCTCCCAGGAGGCATTTCTGTAGCGGCAGGTTGGGGGGAACCCAAGCCCACCCTCTACTCCAGGTTCCAGCCCAGGGCCCTAATAGCAGCAGCTGTTGGCAGCCAACTTCACTGCCAGAGTTGCAACATTTCCCTGGGCCACTTCCCCACAGCTCTCCCGCTTCTTTCTTCTTCACCCTTACCAATGGCTTGAGGGTGTCTTCATTAACCAGCCCTTCAGTCACACTTCCTCTCCCCTGGCTCTCTTCAGACCAACTGGAGTGAGCCCTTTTGTAGTATCAAAAAAGGCCTTAATTAGAGTCAGGTGTTCACATTACCTTAATGGCCTCACCTAACTCTTTGCAGGTTAATTGGAGTCAGGTGTTCTCATTAGCCTGGAGCACCCCCTGCTCTGGTCAGTCAGGGAACAGAAAACTGCTAATCCAGTGCCTTCTACTGCTTTGTTGTAATCCTCTCCTTAGGCTGGGGGGAGGTCCTTGAGCAGTGGGCTTTGCCCGCCCACTTCCTGGATACCAACAGGACTACTTTGTTGTACGCAACTGGCCTGGGTCTATCACAATACATATAGATAGACATTGTGTGTGTGTATATACTCATGCGTGCAGTCAGTGAGACCACTTCCATAAACTGCTACAGCACACAAAGCCATGGCAGCAAGTTACTAACTGATCTTCTTAGCCTGTTGTTTGAAGAGTATTTTTCCAGGCCCCTCCTTCAGCTACCAGAAAGTGTTCAGAGTCAGTGGATGGACTTAATGCTTCCTTTTACAGAGAAGAGAGAACGAATGGGCATGCCACAGATGGGAAGACAAACCCTGCAATGTAAATCTCTCAGACTATTTTGCTCTGTACCATAGCTTGTGTTGCCACGTGCAGGTGTTGGCTGGACTTTTGTCCCCATCTTTCAGAAACAAAAAATATTTAGCTTTTTCAGCAGAGAAAAACAAAACAAAACAAAAGTCCAACCATTTCGTCTGAGGAGATGGAAATAGGCTAAGAAGCTGCCCTCAGTCAACAAAGGGGGAGACCTCTAGCATGATGCGAAGCTATGCTTGTGGAGACAGCTCAATGTCTACCCTGAAGATTACTTGTTGGAAAAGATCATAAGTATCTAATCCTTTTACCACCCTAGCTAGAAGCCAAATAAATATCAAGGCTAAAATGCGGGGAAATAGGGGCAGGAGGAGAGTGAAATCTACTCCTATAATCCAGCTGCAGCCTACAGAGCTGCAATGCAGCTCCCCAGCGGCTGGAATAATGGCTACAATTCCTCTGCACTTTCGTAGGATGTTGAGAGTCACTGCACCAGTATAAGCATGGATCCTACAGCCGTTCCCCTACCCTGACCTGCACCCATCGCCAGGCTCTGTGCCGGTTTACATAGGCTAATTTATAGACTCAGTCTGTGGCAGATAGGGTGTGCAAAGAAACTCACAGTTGTGACTGATCCATTGTTGCCTACCTCTCCCCCATCCCAGGAAGCTGTCTAATGTGGCTTAAGGGGTGAAGAGAATCTCGTGTGGCCCTTCCCATCGAGGTGAATTTGACCCCAAATGAAGAATAAAAGGCACAGAATGGCAGTAAAGTGCTCTTAAAGCTGCAGCCGATTTTGACATTCTTACTCTCACAGCCTGCTCTTCGAATTGCACATCCACCAGGAATATTTACAATCACTGTGGAAGGTTTAATTGAGACATGATCTCGCTGCCTTGACTTAGTAATTTGCTGCCTGAAATGGCTCCTGGATGGTTACTAAGTTCTCACTGAGATGCCATTGTGAAGTACATCTGCCTTGCCAATTACATGTAACATCACATATTAATTGAATGTTTTTTTTTCTTTGCTTCAGCAGCTTCTTTAGCATATAAACGGGCAATTCCACCAGGTGGCATTCTCCTGTTTCATTTTATGTTATGGTAGGTCACTGGACAGCAGCAGGTGTTGAAAGATTTTTCTGTGTGCAATCAGCCCCACCCCTCACCATTGCTTTTTCAGGACATCACTTAAGCATGTACATAAGTTCTGTTGTGGATTGAGGCCTGATCCCACATAATGCTGAGCTCTCTCAACTCCTTCTGAGATGCACAGGTATGAGAACAATGAGGCTCAGGACCTAAACCCACGTAGATTGTTTTGTTCACAAACAGTTGTCATGCAGCAAGTCACTGGATTTGTACGTAAAACACACCACATGGCAGAAGCCCCACCTTTTTTTTTGAAAGCTTTCCCTAGATTGGCCCTTTTCATGTTCTGGGATGCAGTCCAGCCCAGTGAAGGGTTGTGTCCTCACCTGCCCAATAGCCCTGCTGGGGTAATGCTCTGCTGCTGCATCTCCCTTGTATGGATGCTCCCAACCAGTGTATGAGCATGCACAGGGTGTCTGGGTGACAAGCAACACTGGGCCAGCAGCTCTGACTCTGGCAGCCTGGTTGTCATACCACAGCCACACTCTGGCCTCAGACTTGGTTACACTGGGCAAAATGACCCCAACACCTCCCAGTCTCAAATTTCCCCAACATTTGCAATGTCCAGCCCTCTCCTGGACCACTCAGAGGAATAAGGTTTATTTGTGTCTCAAGAAACAACCTGAACAGCTTATCCTTTTAGCTGGCCTTACCTATCACTTCAATTCAAATACAGCACTGGGTTGGTTTAGATTAAAAATAAAACAAGTTTATTAACCAAAGGAGATGGGATTTTAGATGAATTCAAGGATAGACGGTAGAGTTGGAAATGGTTACATGCAAATAAAAGTGAAAAATGATTTCTAGAAACCAAAACTTAACAAAACTACAGTCTTGGGTCAAGGTAAGATTCTTATCACACTTCCTTCCAGCAAGAGGATTGACTACCCCTCTGGTCAGGATATTCCACAAAGCCCAAAGTGCTTTGTTCCTTTGTCTCCTTAGGTGAAAGATCACTTGGGGTTCTTTGCCCCTCTCTCTCATAGTCCAATGAATCTTTGAAATGGATTCTTCTGAATGCTACTCCTCAAAGTAAAGCGCATTCAAGCTGTGAGAAAGGAGACATGGAATCTGTTGGTGAAGGAAGTTCCATGCTAGTTTCTTTCCCCGCTGGTGTTTGCTAAAATAAAAATTGATCTGTTTCCTGCAATCTGCTCCCTCCCTCTTCCCCCCGCCACGATGCTGAGTGGTTATCTCCTCCCTTTGTTTGCTCTATGGTTTTGTTTACCTTTTATGGAAATTGCATTCCCATTGTCTCTTAATGCATGTTGGAAATACCTTCATGGTGGCAAAACCACATTCTTTTGTCTAGGGTAGGGTAACTTCAGCCCTGCCTGACAGGCACATATTAAGAACATAATTCCCAATATGTTTGTAATTTTGGATTTGTCCTCCATACGTATACCACGCAATAATACTAATGATCAGTGTGTTATTAGATTTCTATTGATACCTTACCTGACTCTTTTAGATACAGGTTATGACTGTAGTGAGTTGGTGTTGCACACTGACCTGAAACTCACTACCAGATACCAGTGAGCCCCTTGCCGTCTTGCATTGGGATTCTGTTGGGGTCACAGTCCTGTTACTCAATTCACATCACATGGGGATTAAGCTGCATGGCTCCCATTAAAATGAATGGAAACCATGCAGCTAAATCTCAGAATCCCTTGTTGGAAAGTTATCCCTTTGAATCCTGGAGAAAGATACTTATGGGTGAGTCACTAAACTGCTACTTTAACTGCTCCAAATATTAGCTTCCCTTACTGCCGTGTGAGCTTTCCTATATGATGCAGAGTTCTGCCTGTATTGTGCATAGGGTAGTGGAGTTTGCAGTGCCACTCAGCTCTGGCGATAAGTGAAACTATTCCTAACCAGCAGTACTGCTCACGTTGTCAGCGACTCTGACTCCAGGCCCACATCAATGGAGAAAAGTATAAATAAATACGTATATGAAGTTATATGAATCATATAACATCTTTCATTTCAAAGGAGTCCCCAGATGCTTTAAAATCAAGGCAAACTAATATGCAAGCTATATACATGCGTCCTTTCACTCACCACCTCTAGGATGAAACATGGCATTTTTAACAGCTCACAGCAATTTAGTATAAGACAAGAACAATACCTTATCCAGTCAAAACCTCTGGAATGCATGCCTCATTTATTGGGACAAAGATTCATTCAAGCTGAGGGATTTTCTTTTATGAAGGATGTCCCTAGAAAGAATTGCTAATCTTGACTGCAGTAACTGCATCAATTCCTGGGACTAGTCAATGGAAACGGATGTAGCACACATTCAAATAGAATTTTCAAATGGCTCTATACATTGCTTTCCTGGCTAATAATACTTGCAAGGCTGTTTTGATTCTTCCATATATGTGTCTTGGAGGATAGTATCTTTGCTCTGATGGATTTCTCATTCAAGATATTGTAAGTGATTGAAAAAAGGGCCTTGGCAATAGCTAAACTTCTGACAGTTCTCTGAGGCCTGGTCTACACTACGGGTTTAGGTTGACTTTAGCAGTGTTAAATGATGTAAAAGCAACTGATGGCTGAGAGAAATATTGATGATAGCTGCATTTGGGCCTGTGTTACTCTGCTGCTTCAACATCATTAAAGCTTGATTGCTTTTTTGGCACAATTATAAAATTAGTGGAGGAAGGGAAAGTGGTAGGTGTCGAACACTTATATTTCAGTAAAACATTTACTTCATTGATAAGTTGATTCAACACTACTTTGATATGAACAGTGTTAGGTGGCTTGAAGAATGGCCAAAAGGGAGTAACATTTGTGAACACATTTTTTTTTCAGTTGCTGACATTGTGTAGGTGACAATAAAATAAAATAAAATGAAAACCCACCCTGCACGTTGCCACTTGTGGAAACTACTTTGTTCAAGGGTGGGGTTTGTGCTTCTTTCCCCTTGAAATGAGCATAGAGTTTAGCTCCCTGTCCTGGTTTCCTTGGGACCCCTTGATCTCTAAGCAGATCTCATCAGGAGTAAAGGTCCAAGCTCTTTAAATGGTGTATAATTGCCTGTATTATAGGCAAAAATTGATAGCACTGCATTTTTTCACCCTATTTTCAGATGTTTATAACTACTAAAATTTGTTTGGTCTGAAATTTTCCATGCCAGGTGTCTTCCTCAAGCTGAATCCTTTCAGAAAGTTTCAGAAAAAAATGGTTCAGCCATTTCTGATAGGAGGTTAGGGGAAAATATCTTGTTTTGCCCCTGTTAAAAACAATTCTTACATCTATTTAATTGAGAGGCTCTGGCCTCTACATGCTTTGAAGCAGGGACCTGAAACTTGTTTTTTGATTTTTTTTTTAATTAGGAAATTACATCGAAAAAGTATGTTAAAAGAACATTAAGGTTGAAAAGTCAAGCCCTCAAAAGTTAGAATTAAAGTTTGTGCAAACCTTAGCTCGGCCTCTCTGTGTCTATGCATTATAATACAATCTTTAATTATATGATTACATGCTATTTTTTCCACAGGATCACTGCCTCATTCAGTGCACGGGCTGAATCTGCTCTCTGGATGAATCAGGGTTTTGTAGTGAAGGAGACTGTTAGATTCCTGCCTCATTTGTTGCAGAAGTTGGAAGGCGTGTAGTGAATGAGGCAGGGAACAGCAGAAAGAGAAAGGGTCCAGATTTGCAGAAGTGCTGAGCGCTCACAGCAGCAAATGAAGTTGACTGGAGCTGGGCTTTGAACACAAGCATTAAGTACTCGGAAAAATCAGATCATACATGCCTCAAGTTGGAGACCCAAAATTCTTGAAGATTTGACAGTTTGGACTTAGTCTCTCTGTACCTCACTTCCTTATCTATAAAGTGGGAATAATAATCTCACCTATTCTCACAGAAGCATCATGAAGCTAAACGTTTGTGAAGCACTCATACTCTAGTGATGAGTACCGTAAAAAGACCCATGAAAAAGTTAATAATCTTGTATTCAGTGCAGGATTTGATTGATGTACATTAATTAAGGCCTAGGGCCTTATTTATTCTCATTCAAAGAAATGTTGATTAATGGCCCTTTCACTGAATGAGGAGGAGGTCCTGGGGAAAAAAATAGTATGTGATCATGTAATTAAAGACTATTGTAATTACAGCTGGGTAAATAATGGATTTTTGGGTTTGGCAATTAAAAATAAAGTTTTGGGTTGACCCAAGAATGAAGTTATTTCAAATGTTTTGTTGAATCAAAGTTTTCTTTTAAAAAATTGCTTTGGGTTGAATTAAATGTTTCATTTTATCCCTATTTTGTCTGACCCAACGAATTTCATTTTAATTTTGATCACTTTAAAAAATGTTTTAAAAAAATAAATAAATTCAAAGGAAATTTCTAAATGAAGTTTCATATCCAAAAGTTTCATTTTGAAAATGGTGAAACCAAACATTTTAATTTTTCAGATTTTTTTTTAACCAAAACACCTTGGTGAAATTGACATGAATTTGCAAAATGCTGTGGCATAGCCAAATCTGCCCTTTTTGCCTAAAAAAGTTTCAGTTAAATAATTGTGCACCCATTTCTAATCGGAATACATATATACAAGATAACCAGATTAATTCTGACATCTCCTAACTTTTGAGCGCTTGACTTTGTAATCTTAACTTTCTTTTAATGTAGGTTTATTGGTTGTAATAATACCTAGGTGCATTGAGGGCTTAATCAAAATCACCATTTCATCTACCCTGCTATTCCCTCCAAAATAATTAAAAGCTACTACAGGAGCAGGTAGAAAAATTAGCTAGCAGGTGTACTAATTAAGCGATGCATAGCACTAGTTATATTTTATAATATCTATCTGTCTGTGCTGATGCCACTAAGTAGTTCGGGAATTTAATCATTAATAACTTTCTCATTCCTAAACCAGCACTTTTCAAATCCATGTCACATGCACTTGTCCTCACTGAAGATTAACTATACGGCATATGTGAATTTTTAAAAGAAAGCTAGTTTTGAAGTTATAAGAGAGCAGAGGAAAAAGAAGAGAACAGTTTTTACAAGACAAAAACGTGCAGATTTTTCCACAGCCTCATAATTCAAAACCCTTTTGCCAGATGTTTTTAAAGGCTCCGCCCCGTCTCTTCCCCCCCCCCCCCCCCAAAATTACCCCTGGATTGGATCAGGGAGAATATTTCGTATCAGTCATTTGTTATATGACATGTTGCCTCCTTTTCTGTTAATAATTCTTTAACTATGAGTTGTTTGTGAGCAATTAATTATATTTGCAATTTGAGCTGTTTTGACTGGACACTGGTATATCTCTGTTCCTTGATTGGGTGAGGGTAGAACCAATTAGCAGGTCTTTGGTGTGAATCCTCACAATTACTAATTCAAAATTCAATTTCTGCAAATAGTCACAAATATTAATTTAACAATAATTGTTTCAGCAAACAATCTTGGGAGTAAACTTACACCCCAGAGTGAAATCCTCCCTTGTGCACCTCTTAAGTCCCTCTTAAACCCTATTTTAATGGATTGTAGACCTTCTGCTGGCTCTCCACACAGGGATGAATTTCATTCAGAAAGCAAACACAAAAGGGATGAAATAGCAATCCGTACATTCATTTAAAAACAATCATTTGAATATTTGTGTAAGTTTGTTGCAGTGTTTGTCTATCCATAGGCTGGATTAAAGCTAAGCATTAGAATTTTCAGCCTGAATAAAGCTTCTTTATGCAAGTTAGAAGGATGTTGTTTGTTACTAGAATTCTGTAATGATATGATTTGTTGTTACAAACACTTCAGCTATCAGGATTTGTGCCACCAGGAGGTCAATCTCCTTTGCTGTCCACCAACATGATACAGACACTCATAAATTCGTAATGTTGAAAAATCAAATTAATCAATAAATACACAAATCCAGTTTATATAGGAGGGCAGTTACCATTTCATGGCAATTTGGGTTTTGTACAGTTTCTATTTGTGATTGTACATTTCAGTTTTTACAGATTCTGGGTTCAAGATTCAAGCTGCCTTTTGCCCATGTAAACCTATGTCCAGGGTCCTTGAATCAGAAGGTTGCTTCTGGTGCCTGGGAAGCAAGTTGCAAATTTTGGAATTGCAAACTCTCCACATCCAAGTCTGGCAACCTGGACTTGAGCTGCATCCACATTGCAAAATGTCTGTGCTCTGACTCACATCACAGAGAAACTCGATCTCTGAACCATCCCACTAACAGGGTCTGTAGGCCTGAGTGAAGCGGGGGTCTGGCCTAGGTCAGACTAATTTCTATATGGATGGAAGGGGGACTTGAGCTTAAACCTGATTTAGAGCCCATGCTTAATGTGCTGTGTAGATATACCCCGAGGCAGTCACTCAAAATGAGCTGACATCCAAAAGGGTGCCCTTTTTTACTGAAAAATGTACTGATGGTCAGTTTTCTTTTTGTTTTTAAACTGATTGTCAGTAAAAGTTTGCTGATGAATAGTACCCCAGCCAAAAATACCCCTCAGCCTTGGCTGGCAACCCAGCCTGAGACGTCTTTACCTAATACACTAGTACATGAAAAGTATTAATGTATTTGCTTTAATACTCAGTTTAGTTTTTTTAAACCATACATGTCTGTGCCCAAGACATCATTTCTTGCTGATAGAAATTCAGCAGCTCCTGAGTTAACATCATCCTTCCCTGCTCCTCCCTTGCTGTGGCGGGAAGAGGGCCAGTCATATGCTACTGGTAACAGATTACTCTCATAAAGGTCACCCCCATAACCCTGCCCCTGCTCAGCTGTGCTGGTCAGTATGTTGGGAGGTTGGGGCCAAGACCCTGTCCCTTTCCACCTACTCCTAGACCCAGGGATTAGGGAGGTGGCTATGTAGGAATATGGCCTGGGGAGCCTTACTCGCACTTATGCTCCTTCACAGCCATGATCTGGCCCTAAACCATCTCCTTCTCCTGTTTCTGAGACTTCCCATTCTAGCTCCATTTCCACTTGCTTCCCCCTTCTTCATATTGGCCACCTTCCTCTGGCCGATGCTGCTTTTTCTGTTGTAGAAATATACCTCTTGTGAGCCCACACTATGCTGCATGGACGAGCCTGCTGCTAACACTTGGCAGTCACTTCACAGTGAGAGCTGTAGGGAACCTCCATCGCTGTGCAGCCATCTGAACCTCATTTTAAAGATCCCCAAGGCCCTTGCAAGGCTTGTTTCTTATTAGCCCCATTTCTCTCTCTTGTAGCTGATTTTGAAGATAAAGGAAGTGGAGCCTATTTAAAATTCACACATTACTATCTGGGACACAAAGTCTAGTGTGTAGTAACACAAATATTTCTTTGTCACACTCTCAAACAACAAGAATTCGTTTTACTTTACACCAACTCGATAAGCAGAGCTGAACTAAATTTTAACATGTGGCGGAGGGTAGACATCTGTTACATTAAAGATGTCATATGTGGATCTAGGATATTTTACTAAAAAGATTAGCAGTGCTGTTTCTGGCATCACAAATTACCCTGATGTTCATGCTGTGGAAGAGCTTCTCGTTCCCAGTGTAGCTGCTCCACCTACCACTGTAACATGAGCGCAGAGCAACCGCCCTACAACAGTGGGGGAAACAGTAAATGTCACATAAACCTTTCCAGAATTTCTGTTTGCAGTGTTGTTGCCACCCTGTCAGTCCCAGGATATTAGCAAGAAAAGGTGGGAGAGGTAATATCTTTTATTGGATCAGCTAATCTTGATGATGAGAAATGGGGCTCTTTCACCAACATTAGCTGGTCCAATAAAAGATATTACCTCACCCACCTTGTCTCTCAGAATTTCTGTGGCATTGGGGGTGTATTTGGAAGCTGTGTGTGCGCTTGAATGTCTTGTAACACGGTATCCAGAAATGGAATATAAATGGCATCTGAACTCATCTGCGTGGCATCCACAGGCCACACAGACCACTTTCTACAGGTGGGGAATAGAGTGTCCTTGTCTTCTTCTACTCTCCAGCAACCCAAGAGAGAAGATGGCAAAGTTCTAAAGATCAGGGACCATATTATGTCATCACATTTTAAACAGAATTATTAAAAACCAAATCTTATTAGAGCCACACACAAAAAAACAGGATTAAAAAATAGTGGCACAATGTGGCTCTTGATATGCTTCTCATCCATCAATTCTGATTGTTTGTTTGTGGGCAATACACTTTGTTCCTATTTCCTCAGCATTGAAATCCCACTGAAAGTATAATATTGACTAGAGTAATTGGACTTGTCCCTTTTCCCTCCTTGTCAGTTGGCCCGGATCAGCTAACTTGTTTGGCCTGACCAACATAATTGGGCCTATAGCACAGTGTTTTTCAAACCATGTGTCGCAACCCAGTACTGGGTCACGGCATATAAGGCACTGGATCGCCTTGCTCTGGTCAGCACCGTGGACCAGGACATTAAAAGTCCTGTTGGCGGTGCTGCCCGGTTAAGGCAGGCTAATGCCTTCTTTTTCCGACACCGTGCTACGCCCCGGAAGCTGTCAGCAGCGTGTCTGGCTTCTAGGCGGGGGGGCACAGGGCTCTGCGTGCTGCCCCCACCCCAAGCAACGGCTCTGCACTCTCATTGGCCGGTTGCGGGTGGGGCTCGGTACCTGCGGGTGAGAGTTGCGTGAAGCCGCTTGCGCACCTCCACCTAGGAGCCAGACCTGTTGCTGGCTGCTTCTGGGGCACAGTGTGGTCCATGGTGCCAGGACAAGTGGGAAGTCTGCCTCTGCACCCTGGCTGCACCGCTGACCAGGAGCTGCCAGAGGTAAGTCCGTGCCCCAACCCCTGTGCCCCAATCCCCTGTCCCAGCACTGAGCCCCCCGCAAGCCGGAGCCCCTCCTGCACCCCAAACTCCTCATTTCCAGCCCTACCCCAGAGCCCTGACTCTCTCCCATACCCCACCCCCCTCCCCCAGCCCAGAGCCCCCTCCCACACCTCAAACCCCTCATCCCCAGCTCCGTTGGGTTGCGAGCATCAAAAATTTTCTTCAACTGGGTCCCCAGAAAAGAAGTTTGAAAACCACTGCTATTGCATGTTCATGAAGTGTTTGTAGTGAGTGTTCTTTTAAATATTCAGTATTTGGAATTCGGTGACTGAATTGTAAGAATGGTCACCTAAGTTACATTGTGTGGTTTCAGTTCCCTGGTTGGGTATCCTGACTTTTTTAAGCAGCAGTAGTGCCTGATGAAATAATTGGGGCATTGAAGCTCCCAGAGTGAGTGTGTGGACTGTAACTGTGGGTGTCCATTAAAGGTTTCCAGTTACATAATAAGCATGGAGGTAGTTGAAGGAGAAATCTGTGGCAGCACAATATCCCTCTGGGATGAGAAAACAGTGAAAGGACATAAGGAAGTTAGTTACCTGGGAACATAGAATGTACCGTGCAGAATTACACTTAGGCCTGGTCTACACTAGAAAAATAGGTCGAAGGAAGCTGCCTTAAGTTGACTTGTTAATGTACATGTCTACACTACCGGGTCCTTTACGCCAACCTAGGTCTCCTTTAACGTCGACTTCTATAATCCACCTCTGTGAGAGGCAAAGTGCTTAATTCGATTTTCATGGGTCAACTGCGAGGTAGTGCAGATGCAGCGTTGTGTAATTCAACTTAATTGGCCTCCAGGTACTGTCCCACAATGCTCATCTGTGACCGCTTTGGAGATCATTCTCAACTCTGCTGCACTGCAACCAGGTACACAGGAAACAGCCCTTCCCTGCTAAAGCCCCAGGAATTTTTGATTTCCCATTTCCTGTTTGATCAGCATTGGGAACATGTCAGCTTGAGCATAGCTGATCATGGACACTACATGCCCCAAATGTGTTCCAGCCTGGTCTGCACAGGATGGAGGTGCAGGGCCACGGGGGGGGAGTGGGGCAATTTGCCCTGGGCCCCACAGGGGCTTCGCGAGCCCTGGCCCAGTGGCGGTCCGGGTCTTCGGCGGCATTTTGGCAGCGGGGGGCCCTTCAGTGCTGCCGAACATGCGGAGCGACTGAAGGGCCCCCCGCCGCCAAAATGCCACCAAAGACCCAGACCGCCACCGGGTTAGTACAAGCGCCGCAGCTCCCCCGCTTTGCCCCAGGCCCCCTGAATTCTCTGGGAGGCCCTGTGGAGGTGGTGGATCTCATTGCTGTGTGGGGAGAAGAGTCTGTGCAGGCAGACCTCTGATCCAGCAGAAGAAACGCTGACATCTATGCAAAGATCGCTCGTGGAATGGGGGAAAAGGGCTACACGAGGGACACACAGCGGTGCTGTGTGAAAATAAAAGAACTTTGCCAAGCATACCAGAAGGCAAGCGAGGAGAACAGTTATTCTGGTGCTGATCCCCACACATGCCAGTTCTACAATGAGCTGCATGGGTTCTTGGGGGTGACCCTACCAGCACCCCTACAAGCAATGTGGACACCTCACAGGTGTGTGAGTCTAGGGACAACAAGGAGGACGATATGGTGGATGAGAAAGAGGAGGAGGAGAATGGGAGACAGGTGAGCGGTGGATCCATTCTTCCCAAGAGCCAGGAAATATTCTTAACCCTGGAGCCCTGTGGGTCACAGGACGTCATGGTGGTCGACCATGATGCCAGGGAAGGCACCTCTGGTGAGCATACAGTTACAATGGAAGTCCAGTTAAACTTTAGCGGGCACACACATTCGGTGGTGTTGCATGTTTACGGTGAAGAAAAAGTGAGGTGCTGTGGTTCTCTGCTTACAAAAGGCCGCTCCAGCTACGCAGAGTGTGGCCCCTGGAAAAGTGTGTTTATGTGGACTGGGATAGCCCGGGAATCCTCCATGGATATCTCTAGGAAACTTTCATGGAGGTACTCTGCAATCCTTTGCAAAAGGTTTCTGGGCAGGGCAGTCTTATTTCTTCCACCATGGTAGGACACTTTCCCATGCAACTCCTGAATTAATTCTGCTGGCATCATTGTGGTACACAGCATAGCAGCATAAGGATCGGGTCTATACCCAGACGCTTGCAGCATCTCCTTCCTTTCCGCCTCTGTTACCCTCAGAAGACTGATATCACATAGGGTTGCCTAGGGGAAATGGGGGAAGTTCTCATTAAAAGTGCTCTTACAAGAAAAAAAAGGGCATATGGACCCACCCAACCCCCTCACATTCTGGATCGCCAAACCATGCGGCTGCTAATGTGCCTTTTCTGTGCTCAGCATGGGTTGGCAAGTAGTTTAAAGTAGCTGATAGGGAACTGGGGCATTAGAGATTCTGCAATTTGGGAGTGAAAACTTCCCCCCCACACACACACACCCCGTTTGTAAACAACTTCTCGTGGTGCTATGGGGAAGGGCCATTGTTCGACTAGCTACCTCTGCTCCTGACATGAGCCTGCTATAAACTTCATTAAAAGTGTGGTCACCCATGACCCCAGGGTGCCTACTCACCACGGCTGGAGCAGCAAAACAGCACAGTGAACGGTTACAGATTCTGATTATGTTAGGGCTTGCACCTAGTGTAATAAGTTTTTTTTTTTTAAATGAAAATGGCCTTGCTATGGAAACATTTTATTCATGTACAATGGCTCCTTTATTTTTTCCCATGACTGACAGCTGGAAATGTGTCCTTCAGTGTGTCATCAACACCTGAAAGCAGACTTTTGCTGATTAGAAGGAGGAGAAAGAGAATGTGGGAGGACATGTTGACTGAGATAATGAATGCCTCTGGACAGCTGACACAGAGCTCAGAGTGTGGAGGATTTCATTGTCTGAGAAGTTAGACATGGACATGGAGAGCAGGAAAGCTTCCAATAAACAAGAGCGTGCGGTGCAGGATGAGATGCTTTGGATTATGAGGGACCAATCAGGTGTCTGTTCAGGTGTCTGGTTGAACTGCAGGAACAGAAGCAGGAGGGTAGAGTCCCTCTGCAGACTCTGGTGGACAGACAGCCAGCATCGCCTAGTGCAGAATCACCCTCCCCCAAGCATTCCATGAGGCTTGGGCAGAGAGTCAATTATCCCTTTCACTTAACTCAGGGGGAGGGTACAAGGAACAGAAGGTGCCCATTCACAGACCGTTGATGGTCTGGAATGCAGTGTTATGTTACACAGCTGAAAATGTTTCTCCCGTTCCAACTTTACAATCCTTTTCCCCCAAGGTTACCTTTTTTTTTTTCTGTTCTCCCTCTTTACTTGTGTTTGTTAAATAAAGTAAATGGATTTGAGAAATAAATATTTTTTATTGAGTAGAGGCAGTGGGCTTGAGTGGGGGTTGACTTTACAGGGACAATGATACAAGGCAGGTGAAGGTTTAGGAAAGCCCAGGTAGACTGCCAGCTCACATTACCGTGACTCATTACTGAAACGGCTTTTCAAAGCCTCACGGATACGCGGCACCCCTTGCTGTGCTCTTCTGATTGTCCTGGTGTCTGGCTGCTCAAAAATAGCGGCCATGTGATCTGTCTCAACTGCCCACCCCTGCAGAATATTTCCCCCCCTTTTTCACAGATATTATGGAGCACACAGCAGGCAGCTATAACCATGGGGATGTTCTCCTCACTAAGGTCCAATCTTGTTAGTAAACTTCTCCAGCACCCTTTCAAAGGACCAATAGCACATTCAACCACCATTCTGCACTTGCTGAGCCTATGTATGGCCGGTGTATGGCTTCATGAGCTAGGGGAGCAAGGGGTAGGCTGGGTCCCCCAGGATATCTATAGGCATATCAACGTTGTCAATGTTCATTTTGAGGTCTGGAAAGAAAGTCCCGGATTGCAGTTTTTTGAACAGACCCGAGTTCCTAAAGATGCGTGCGTCATGAACCTTTCCTGACCATCCTACATTGATGTTGGTGAAATGCTCCCAGTGATCCACCACCAGTGCTTGCAACACCATTGAAAAGTATCCCTTTCGGTTTATGTACTGTTTGGCAGGTGGTCTGGTGCCAAGATGGGGATATGTGTGCCATCTATCACCCCACCGCAATTGGGGAACCCCATCGCAGCAAAATCATCCACAGAGCTGCTTGCAGGACATCACTATGTTACGTGCGGCAGACCCTACTTCGGCTCTGGAAATACTGTAGGAGAAGGCGCAAGGTGTTTGAGATGCTGAGAGTAAGAGTGCACAACTGAGCAGGTTCCATGCTTCTGAGGTTATGGCGTACGCGCAGCAGTTTTAAGGCACGAAAACCCTGAGCACAGTGCATTGCCGTTGAGCACAGTGCATCATGGGATACTGATGCAATGTTCCCATTCTCCCCTGTGTCAGTGTTTTGGTCCCATGAGGCATTGCACAAACTTCCCAAAAGACACTGTAGCAAGTTGCACTTTGGGATAGCTACCCACTGTGCACTGCTTTGTGCATCAATGCAGACACTGTGAGTGAGGACTCACTCCATCGAGACAATGAGCATGGTGTGGCCATGCACAATCAACTTAATTCAGAGGCTCAAGGTCGCATTAGATAAAATTGACTTAATTTTGTAGTGTAGACAAGCCCTTAGAGTGGAAAGGTATTTCTGAACATGACTCATCCCTCAAAAACCAGCTATAGCAATTCACATTTATATAATGTAAAGAAAGCAAACAGCAGTCAAAGTGTGAACATAAAAGATGCAGAGGGGAACAAATTACTGCAACGAACTGTCTGGCTCCCTTGAAACTGTGACATTGGCACATTTTCCCTATCCTGGTCCTCATTGGGGGAGGCCAAAAAAAAAAAAAAAAAAAGGCAGTGGAAGCCAAAAAGCTATGGGGATTCATGCCCAGAGATTCTGGCCAGTATCTCCCACTTAGTTCTCCACTGCAGCACACCCTAGCCACTGCAGAACCAGTAGCCATGTTGCTATTGGCTTCTCTGTTCTGTGACTGTGAAAGGAGGACAGAGAAAGAGACACAGAGAGAACAGCAATCACTTACGCTGTGGAAGCATTAATTGTGTGACTTCCCTGTGGTTATGAGGGGTGCTGATTGCTTAGTGAAGATCCTGCCCCTCTGCCAGCCTACTTCTTCCATGTGGCCTGAGCCACACAGATATTTTGCAGAGGGGAAAGGTTGAAGAAGAGGGAAGGGGCTGTTTTCCACTTGGCTCTTTTCCTCTTCCCAATGGGCCCCTCCCCCCAAAGCATTCTCTGGATATTTGCTCCTCTGTATGATGTAGGTTTGAAATTGTGGGGGATGGAAAGTAGAAGTAAAGGACATGGGGCCCAGCCAGAGTTACTTCATTGCTTGTGGATAGCCTGTCTTCAATCTCACTGATGGATCTATAACCTGGTAATCGCTCTTTCTCATTCATTAACCTGAATGATATCTACTGTAGACATACATATGCACATTTATAGCTATCTGCATATCACACAAACACACAGAGCACTGGGCTGTTTATATCACTGGGCCCTTCATTTGTCCCTTTTGGTCTCCTTTCACTTTTCCCCGTATAAAATGCAATGTTTCTGTAGAAACTGATGCCAGTAGGATGGCGCAGAGTTTACAATAGTCCATCTATAGAAACAATGATGTAAACAGATGTTTTCCCCAACCTGCTCCACAAATACAATCTATACAGTATATAAACCCCCAATTTACCCCTTGCCTTTGATTTCATTAACAAAATAAATAAATAATTCAGCACAAACCATCTCCCCTGGTTTGACTGTGCGGAAGGTTCCTCCCTTAGGACTGCTCAGCCCACACCTTAAATCCTGTTTCCCACAGTTAGCCACTCCCATATATGTAAGCTAGGGTAATGAGTGTCCTACCTCAGGGCTTGTCTACACTTAAAGGTGGATGAAGATGGAGATAGGATGTGAATTTAAAGTGCAATTGCTATTCCTGAATAATTCCCTGGAGGGACACTCTTATTTTGGATATGAGTGTCTACATATGGAGTCAGTCAGGAGCAACTGTGTGTCACTGACCCTCAGTGAATCAGCAGAAGCCACATAACCTTTTCTCAAAAGGATCAACTCCTGCTGATAGCAGTAGGGTATTTCAGGCAAATAATGGCAACATGTTATGAATGGTTTGAAATTTACAGGTTAAGAACATAAGAACAGACATACTGGCTCAGACCAAAGATCCATCTATCCCAGTATCCTGTCTTCCAGCAGTGGCCAATGTCAGGTGCCCCAGAGGGAATGAACAGAACAGGCAATCACCAAGTGATCCATCCCCTGTCACCCATTCCCAGCCTCTGGCAAACAGAGGTTAGGGACAACATCTATGCTCATCTTGGCTAATAGCCATTGATGGACCTATCCACCATGAATTTATCTAGTTCTTTTTTCAACCCTGTTGTAGTCTTGGCCTTCACAACATCCTCTGGCAAAGAGTTCCACGGGTTGACTCTGCGTTGTGTGAAGAAATACTTCCTTTTGTTCATTTAAACCAGTTGCCTATTACTTTCATATGGTGACTCCTACTTCTTGTGTTATGAGCTGGAGTAAATAACACTTCCTTATTTACTTTTTCCACACCAGGCACGATTTTATAGACCTCAATCATATCCCACCTTAGTTGTCTCTTTTCCAAGCTGAAAAGGCCCTTTCTAATCTTTCCTCATATGAAAGCCATTCCCTACCCCTAATAATTTTTGTTGCCCTTTTCTGTACCTTTTCCAATTCCAATATATCATTTTTGAGATGGAGCGCAGTATTCAAGATGTGGGCATACCATGGATTTATATAGAGGCAATATGATATTTTCAGTTATATTATCTATCCCATTCTTAATGATTCCCAACATTCTTTTTGCTTTTTTTGACTGCCGCTGCACATTGAGTGGATGTTTTTAGAGAACTATCTACAATGACTCCAAGATCTCTCTCTTGAGTGGTAACAGCTAATTTAGACCCCATCATTTTATATGTATAGTTGAAATTCTGTTTTCCAATTACTTTGCAATTATCAACAGTGAATTTCATCTGCCATTTTGTTGCCCAGTCACCCAGTTTTGTGAGATCCCTTTGTAGCTCTTCGCAGTCTGCTTTGGACTTAACTATCTTGAATAGTTTTATATCATCTGCAAATTTTGCCACCTCACTGTTTACCCTTTTTTCCAGATAATTTATGAATATGTTGAATAGCACTGGTCCCAGTACAGACCCCTGGGAGACACCACGATTTACCTCTCTCCATTCTGAAAACTGACCATTTATTCCCCTTTGTTTCCTGTCTTTTTTTGAATTTCTACCATGATTTGAAAAATGGTAAATAATGGTTATGATGATCAAATTATTGGTAAAAATATATTCGTACCACACCAGTGCTGGATAACATCTAAAAATAAATCCTAGTATGTTTTGAGAGAAAGTCAGCAAATTAAAACGTATCTGACATACCACTTCTGCTGCAAATGAAAAGATGAAAACAAAAAGCTAGTTCAGACTTGTCCATAATCTCACATGACCAGTAATTATATTGCTGCTTGTCCAAGTTGTTAGGCAACATAGATACAAAAGAACACCTATCAGGTTGGAAATCCTCATCTTATTTATTTTTGGTTTGTTAAATGATATGCAGGATAAAATGCCCTTATTCTGCAATTACCACTGATGAATGCACATATTCAACAATCCATCCAGGAGTGTCCTTCATTTCATAGCCTCACACTTGACTGGCAAAGCAGTTCACCTCTTTTGATTTTTGTCTACTCATAACGCATCAAAGGGTAGTACTTATGATTCACAGATGCATTTGAGCATGGCACTCTTAGAAAAGAATAGAATTTGGCTTTTCTATAACTGTCATGCTCTAGGTATATCCCAAAGCAGTTAAAAATAATGGGTATCTTAACAAGGAAAGAAGTGAGCAGAAATAGGTCTCTGATCTTTTGTTCAAACACTGCAAGAAAAATGTCTCACCAGGTTTAGTAGTGACTATTTTGCACTCGATCCTATCAGCTGACTTAATGAAAGACAAAGCAAGCTCCCCTGTCTACTAAGCAGTTATGTCCACATTTGGCTGAAGTTGCAAAGGAGAGATAACTACCAACAGGAGTCTGGCTAGGACAATAGCTAATGAAGAGCAACAGGTTTTATAGAATACAGCTACCTGCTGCCTGAAAAATCACATCATATTTGATATAATTAAGCATATCTTCATATCAAAGAGAAGGGAAATGCACATCAGTGTTTATTCATCTTCACATCATTTGAAAAGAGCATTAAACCCCCAGTTCTTCCTCCCAAAATGGTCTAATATAATATCCCACAGGTTTTTTCCCTGTGCACTCTATTACACTCATTCTGCTTCAAAAATAGCCATGCATTCTCCACAAACCTAAACCTCGCCATATTTTGAAAAAATTCAGAGGTGGGTGAGGTTCTCTGGCCTGCAATGTGCAGGAGGTCAGACTAGAGGATCACGATGGTCCCTTCTGACCTTGAAGACTATGAGTCTGGGTCTAAAATTTGCAGTTAACCTCTATCTGCACAATGGGCCAACCCCAAAAGGTTATGTTTGTGTCTCCATACCAGGAATCCCTCCATGGCTCTGGAACTGCTGAGCAACCCTCCTCTGTCTGAAGGCAATGCAAACAGCATGTGTTTGGTACCTTTGAAAATCAAGTGCACTGGGACTCAAAATCCTCCAGGGAGTGCCACAAATCCAAGTAAAGTTCCTGACTGCTACGTTTTTCATTGGGATGTAGAAAAAACATGTTTAGCCAGACAGCTTGCTAATGGTCATTCAAATCCAGGTGCATATACTACAGAACATGATTTTTTCCAGATGTGATCAGTATTAATTTATGCTCAAAATGTATCCTCCAGAGGTATATTTCTCTGATGATATAGCCTGACATACAGTTGTATTTTTATGAGCCTAAGTACTTTCGTTCACACTACTTGCCTAAACAGGTGGCTCTTGAGACTGACTCTATTTTGGGACAGTATCGTACCAATGGAGCTGAAATGTGCTGCAGAAACGGTTGCCAGGTGCTTAAATAACTAAATGATGCCACATTTCAGCATTCCACAGAGTGGACCCAAGGACTTTATTCTCTGAATGTCCAATATATAGTGTGGCTAAATCAATTTTGCCCACAGCTTCAGTGGGTGAGTTGCTGAATCAACATTTAAAACCAAATTGTGGCAGATCTCTGTATGCCACTAGACAGCTTTACTGTACAGTGGATGGAAACATTCTGCATAAGCAATTGCCCTTCTCTTGTGTTCCCTCACACATGGGTTTCTGAAGCAGTTACCGTAAGTAATCTGACAAATATAGGATTAAGATTATATCCCTTTCAGAGGTGAAAATACTGCAGCTACGCTACACTGTAATCATCTCTTTGTGGATTCCCAAGTCCTGCAGGAAGCCTTGCCAGTCTGCAGGCTGGCCCCAAGTGCTGGATTCTTACATTGGGATCTTTGAGTCAACTGAAAATTGTTTTATAAACACTTGTATGTGAGAGTGTAATTTACAAATCAGAAGGAGATAGAAGAAAGGAACTTTTGGGAGAGGAGCCTGATTGTCATGGGATTGGAGACTTTGTTCTGGCACAGCAAGAAGCCAAGAAGGAACTCACCCTTCACTTAGAATGGGGAAGGCATTGCCTCCTCTGATGTCATCCCCCAGCGTCTAGGTTCCATGTAGAGTAGTCAGGGGTCAGATCCTTGCATCCCATCTCAAGGGAGGGAGTGGTTGTGCAGCTGGCACACAGGGCCAGCTTTTCTCTGGTGATGCCCTCATTTCTGCAGAATTTAAGCTTTCATTTAAAAAAATGAAATTCCTAAAGCCTCATTTGAGATAAACTTTGCAATAAGCCCTAAATGCAGGGCTGTTGATAGAATCAATGAATCTGATTCTCCCCTGTGATAAGTTGCTCCTTTTCTGTAAAGCCAGTGGATCCAGTCAGCTGGGGAGTCACTGGAGGTAGAGGAGTCCCCATGTTATGCCAGCTCTCTGTTTCACTTCCTTCTTGGCTTCTACTGTGGGAACTGTGGCCATGAGAAAGGAGGATGGTGTGCCACTCTGCTCCTGCAATCTCCAACTGGCATAATGTCCTCTGGGGGCCATAGCCAGACATTGTAGTTCAGAATTGACCTTAGGCTGCTCTAAACTATACCAGAGACCAGCCTCAGGATTGGCTTCTTTGGTGCACACCCTCTGTCCCATGGCTGTGCCTAGGATATATTGGCTACAGCGGAAAATTTAGCACAGTAAGTCTGCAAAGTGTACATTTCTCCCATTCATGTCAGTGGGGTGTGGACTCTGAAACCTAACCCTGGCAAGTTAAATGACAACATTAACTATTTCAGTACTGATCATTTCAGCTGAAATGTCCAGCTGTCCCGATTTTTTGAGTAGTGTCTGGCTTGTGGGCAGAATACTATTTATTTTTTTCATCACTCCATCCCCTAAATAATGTTCATAGTATCTTCAAAACAGGCACACATATATTTAGTTTGTACAAATCTTTGCCCCAATCTATGATAAAAATCTGCTGACTCTTCACTGGCCACGTAGCATTTAGACATTTATCTCAAGCCTCCAATGTGAATAATGAACCACTCAAGGGACATATTTATTATTGTTCAAAGAATATGTGATTTTACTTAAGTAAATTCTATTATCTGTTCATATACCAGTAACATCATTGGCAACTAATTTGAGAGCATTTATATTCATAATTAATAATTCTGTTTCTGCCCCACTTAAAGATGGAGAAATCTGGTTAAAGTTGATAGGTAACCCTGGGGCTATAACCAAGCTGGTTAGAGCTGGTTCCCACATTATATCCGCTTCAACAATTAGGGCTTGTCTTCACTACTGGGGTAAGTCGACCTAAGTTACACTACTCCAGCTATGTGACTAACGTAACTGGAGTCAAGGAAGCTTAGGTTGATTTACCCCGGTATCTTCACTGTGCTGCGTCGATGGGAGATGCTCTCCAGTCGCCTTCCCTTACTCTTCTCAGAGAGCTGAAGTACCGGGGTCGACCGGAGAGTGCGCTGCCATCGATTTAGCGAAGTGAAGACTTGCTAAATTGACCCCTGCTGCGTTGATTGCAGCAGCGACTGTAGTGAAGACAAGCCCTTAGACAGTGCATGGCACAATGGGTGCCTGGGTGCTGCTACTGCAATACAAATACATTTATAATAATTAATCATGGAACATAGAAATGATTGTGAAGGCAACTACCTTAACAATATAACTCCTAATACTGTGAAAGCTTATTTGAAAATGCCACAACCATTTCTGATTCATGGCCTGATTTTGTTCTCCTTGTGAACATTAAAGTTCCTATAGACATGATTGTTGCCCTCCAGGGAGTTTGAGTCTGCAGGTCTGAGCCCTCAGTGAGGAAAATATTTGCCTTTTGCTTTGAAGTGAGAATCTGAAAGGAAGTTCTGGACATTATTATTTTTTTAAATGAAAGTGCTCAGAGTTCACAATAAAATCTGAACAGCCCCATCAACTGAAATGATTGACCTGTCCTGAAACCTGTTACTTTTCTTCCTTACTTTGCCATTGTGCATTCCACTGTGTCTCTTATACCTGGCTGGTTTCTAGTCACTTTTTATTATAAAGGAAACTCAGCCATCTTTCACTTAGTGCTCTGCTTTTCAGATGGTCCTTGTTATTAAAGCTGACCAGATACGTTGTAACATCCAGGTTGTGGTGAATCCAAACATATTATGTAAAAACAACAGGAAAAATAAATATTGATCTTGTATTTCAGTAGAGGGAAATACAAGTGCCTGGTTTACTTGCTCTATGCCATTCATTATTTTATATCTAGCTGTCATCTCCCATTATTCATCTCTATACATTAAACAATTGTCCTATACTCAGGGCCGGCTCTAGGCACCAGCGCTCCAAGCATGTGCTTGGGGCGGCACTTTCCAAGGGGGCAGCACTCCGACCCCATTTTTTTTTTTTTTGCTTGGGGAGCAAAAAGCCGTGAGCCGGCCCTGAGCGGAGGTGAGCTGTGGCGGTGGGGGGTGAGGGGAGGGCCGCAGGAAGTAATCCTGATAGGAGACAGAGGAACTGATTCCCCTCCCCCAGCTCACCTCCACTCCACTGCTGCCTGCTCCCCTGAGCATGCCGCCGCTCCGTTTCTCCCCCCTTCCTCCCAGGCTTGCCACGTGAATCAGCTGTTTTGCGGCAAGCCTGGGAGGGAGGGAGGGGGGAGAAGCGGAGCAGTGGCGGCGCACTCAGGGGAGTAGGCAGAGCGGAGGTGAGCTGCGGCGGTGGGGGGAGGCGCGGGGAGAGCCACAGGAAGTAACCCTGGGGGGGCAGAAGAACTGCTCCCTCCCAGCTCACCTCCCCCTCCTCTCCCAATCGCGCCGCCGCTCCGCTTCTCCCCCTCCCTCCCAGGCTTGCCTGGGAGGGAGGGGTAGGAGGAGAAATGCGGTGTGCCCAGGGGATGAGGCGGGGCTGGGGATTTGGGGAAGGGGCGGAGTTGGGGCGGGGCCGGGGATCATGGGAAAATTTTTTTGCTTGGGGCGGCAAAAACTTAGAGCCGGCCCTGGTAGGAGGGGAAATGCGGCACGCTCGGGAGAGGAGGTCGGGCCGGGGATTTGGGGAAGGGTGGAGTTGGGGTGGGGCTGGGGGGCAAAAACCTTAGAGCTGGCCCTGCCTATACTTCGCAATCTCTCCTCACATGGAAGTCCCTCACTGGGAATTTTGTCTGAGTACGGACTTTGGGATAGAACTTCAGCTGTGGAGAATGTAAACATGGTCAGAGGGAAATTACTCTCTTCATTCCTGCACATGACAGTTTTATGCCTTTAAGCAGGATGGTGAGTTCTCCTGTATAATTTTTGTTAGTATTAATAACTGTAGGAATCTTTTTTTCTTTAGGTTACTCTTATTTTAAGATGGAATTATTTTGACTCCTCAGTGAAGGGTCTTTTTCTATTATTTTTTTGCTTTTCCTCCACTACAGTATTTCTGTGGAAGCCCTTAACTCCTTGATCTTCACTCCAAACAAGTGCACATGATAAAAAGGACTTGATTTTCGATACATCAGAAACCGGAGGCTCTCTGCAAAAAAATGTGTGTGCAATTGTGTGCTTAATTTCTGCCCACAGTTACTGTGCTACATCATCAGCTGGTGTAAATTGAGCTGCACCATTTATACCATGTGGGGATTGAGTCCACTCAGTCTGAGTATATGAATGGTCAGATGCCTAATTGGTCATTTGTATATGCAAGTATTTGCATGCACAGTCAGGGTTTGTCTATCCAAGAACGTTAAGCCAATTTAACTAAAGGTACAGTTTTAAACCAATTTAGTTAAACTGATGCAAAAGGCTGTGTTGGACACTCTTATTTCAGTTTAAACCAGGCTAATTTTGGTTTACTTGAAGTCATTCAGGAACAGCTTTAAAGATAAACTGATAGAAACCACTCCAAAACTACTCTAAAACCAAACCGAGAGTATCTATGTAGGGGTTTATACCAATTTAATTAAACCAGTGCAAGTTTGTGTGTAGACAATGCCTCAGCATCTGCTCACAGAAATTAGGCATTCAGTTGCCCATAAATTTCTGTACATGTCCCTGAGCTTCTGATACTTTGGAAATCAAGTCCCAAGCATCCTAAAAATGAAACAATAAAATGAATCAGCTTTTGAATGGATCCTGCATTCCTTATCACACAGAGTTTCAAGTCATGAAAGTTTTGGCCCTCTTTTTCTTATCTGCAATATGCATTAATTTAATGGGGGAAAAGGATGAGTGAAGAGTAAAGTAACACTGAAATCCATAGAAATACAAGAGCTCAGTAACCAAATGAGAGTAATTGTATCAGGTGTAAAAGTACAATTAGTGACATTACATTACTGACACTAACTAGCAGTTTTTAATAATATATACTATAATACTTTTGACAGTAATAAACATTATGAGATATAAAATAACACAGGAAGACAAATATTGAACTTGTAAAGCAGTGGTATTAAAATCACTAAAGTTTGCTTAAAAGATTTTATAATATAAAATTAAAGAACAGGGAGTTTTGAGAAACACTGAGGACTAAAAGAGCCCCAATGCAGCCATGAATACATCCTTGGGTATTCAAGTACATACCAACCCTTCTAAAAATACACCACAGTAGTACACAAAGTAATAACTTCAAGCTCTACTGTAACACTATCATAAATCGTAGCAGGCATTACTGTAGAATACATATAGGGGGGAGTGGTGACGCATGCAACACTATTCTCAGTGAATTCCTGGGGTCCCTACTAACTTTTGTGTGAGGGCTTACTATCTTCTAGGAATTGTTTTTCTCAGCAAGCTTTGTGGGGCAGGCTCTTTAAACTGGGCAGAGCCCAGGATCTGCAGCCTTCAAGTGGCCATTTTGTAACAGGTAATTCCATCTTTCTCTCTGCCAGCTGGTAAATTCACCCCTCCCCTCCCCCCAATTTTCCAATTCTTGTTGCTGAAGTGATGGCACCGTAGTATATTTTAATAAGAGAAATGAGTTTAATGCCCTTTCTATATAACAAAATTAGAGCTAGTTACTAGTTCTCACAAATGGATGTGTCTACTCTCAGCCCTGTGCTCTTGGAGAGAGCCCTTGATTTAACTGGGACTCTATGTGGGTGCTGACTCCATTTGCAGAATCTAGACCAGCTGCAGGATCTAGCTGTGAATTGGTGTAGCTCCACTGTAGTCAAGAGTCAATGTACACCACCTGAAGCTCTGGTCCACCATTTTTGCTTTGATTTCTTAGGCTTTGTCTACATTACACTTACTACTTATGTTTCGGCATGCGTTAACGCAATTGTAAATTGCAGCATGGATAAGGAACAAACATAGGGTGAATCCAGTGCATGGGCTGGTCCTTGGCTATTCTTGTTGTAACTTTATAACAAAATGAATTTTTCAGCTGTCTAAGGAACCCCAAACACTGGCTTCCTTGTTAACACTAGAAGTAGAGACATTGTTATGCACGTGAGAGAGATTGCAATCCCACATTAAGTTGATGTATCATTGTGGCTAGGGGCTGTATGCCACTCCAGGAAGGGAAGGTTGCCACAACTCCTCCAGGAGAGAGAGAGAGAGTGTGTGTGTGATTAAGGTGAATCCCTTATGTTATAAGCACCTCCAGAGAGGTACCACCCCTTAGAGAGGCTTGCATCTAGTGGTTCAGACTGGGTTTTCAGAAAACAACAGACACAGGAAAGGTTTTTGGCATTAAAAAGGCTGTGTTTGAACTGACCCAGGGCCATCTTTCTAATCCAGCAAATGGACAAGGCCTTCTTTCCAAGGCGGTCCCAACCCTCACAGAAGGGTTGGAAGGACTTTGGCCTACTAGAGCTGTCATAACTATAAAGGGAAGGGTAACAGCTCTCCTGTGTACAGAACTATAAAATCCCTCCTGGCCAGAGACTCCAAAATCCTTTTACCTGTAAAGGGTTAAGAAGCTCGGGTAACCTGGCTGACACCTGACCCAAAGGAACAATAAGGGGACAAGATACTTTCAAATCTTGGTGGGGGGAAGGCTTTTGTTTGTGCTCTTTGTTTGGGAGTTCATTCGCTCTTGGGACTGAGAGGGACCAGACATCAATCCAGGTTCTCCACATCTTTCTAAACAAGTCTCTCCTATTTCAAACTTGTAAGTAAATAGCCAGGCAAGGCGTGTTACTTTTCCTTTGTTTTCTCAACTTGTAAATGTACCTTTTTACTAGAGTGTTTATCTTTGTTTGCTATACTTTGAACCTGAGGCTAGAGGGAGGTCCTCTGAGCTCTTTAAGTTTGATTACCCTGTAAAGTTATTTTCCATACTGATTTTACAGAGATGATTTTTACCTTTTTCTTTAATTAAAAGCCTTCTTTTTAAGAACCTGATTGATTTTTCCTTGTTTTTAGATCCAAGGGGGTTGGATCTGTATTCACCAGGAGTTGGTGGAAGGAAGGAGGGGGGATGGTTAATTTCTCCTTGTTTTAAGATCCAAGGGGTTTGGATCTGTATTCACCAGGGAATTGGTGAAGAGTTTCTCAAGGCTTCCCAGGGAAGGGAATCCACTTGGGAATGGTGGCAGCGGACCAGATCTAAGCTGGTAGTTAAGCTTAGAAGTTTTCATGCAGGCCCCCACATTTGTACCCTAAAGTTCAGAGTGGGGAAGCAGCCTTGACAAGAGCACATGAGTGATGCCTGGTATATTCTTATGTTTTCTCTGTGATACCTTTACCGTAAGAACTAACATGCTTGCTTAGAAAGAGCTGGGTGGTAACTGGTAACTGCTGGCTATACACTGATCATAGCATCTCCGAGAGAAAGCAAAGTGCAGGTATTGGCCTTTTGGCAGACTGGCTTGCTGGGAATA
Source organism: Trachemys scripta elegans (assembly GCF_013100865.1). Taxonomy (NCBI): domain Eukaryota; kingdom Metazoa; phylum Chordata; order Testudines; family Emydidae; genus Trachemys; species Trachemys scripta. The sequence continues at coordinate 168,716,598 of NC_048299.1, forward strand.
TCACAGTGCGGGGAGCTGTGCAGCCTTAAAAGTCCAGATCACAAGGGAGTTGGACAAAGGTTCCTGACCAGAGACAGTTACTGGCCGGAGACCTGACTGAGAACTCCTGGAGTGGACCACAGGGGTGTATGTGGAAGAATACAGGTGTAGTTACCCTGAAACTGTAACAATGCACCCAGGCCACCAGGTTTAAATATTTAATATCAGGCACACAGATCCCTATTTAGACACCTAAATGAGTGGCTGGATTTTTAGAAATTCTGAGCACTTGCAACTCCTACCGAAGTCAGCAACAGCTATGGATACTCCGCACGAGGTGTCTAAATGTGTCTTTATGTGTCTAGTGTAAGGCACTAAGTTTGAAAAAACAATTGACCCCAGCTGAAATGAAGGCATACCAGTTACATTTCTGCACTGTGTAATATTGGTGCTTGTCTTCTTTTTTCTCCTTTCCAAGTCACTGAATTAGCTGGAGACAGCACAAATCACTGGCACTTTAAAAAATAAAATAACCTTTGGTACACAACCAAATAAAGAGATCACCATAGTGAGATGAAACTTCTGAAGATGGATTGAGTCTCTATAAGAAGATGCCACACTATGTCTCTTGCAAGCAAATCAATGACATAGGGTGAAATTGGCCCCTGAGCTGAAGGCCAGCACCACACCCTATGTCTCACTTAATTTCAAAATAAGACTTTGGTGAGAAATAAGTGGCAAATGGCCCTTGTGCTGGTCTTCTGCACAGGGGTGAATAGCATCCAAATTGCCTTGTATTGTTTTCTGTTTTGTACCAAGCAGAATTTAAAAAAATCTATGAAGAGGCATCCTTCACCTTTTGTTTCTTGGTGCCACTTCAGCACCAGAAAGAAACTGGAGTTCAAGTCTTGAAGCAGAATGAACAACAATAACTGTATCTAGCTTCTTAAATAGGACTTTTCATCCAGAGATCTCAAAGTACTTTACAAAAGAGATAAGTACCATCATCCCCATTTCATAGATGGGGAAATTGAGCATGGGATCTGAAGTCAACAGTGGAACAAGAATCATCCTTCTATCATTGCCCTGCTACCGGGTAAGGAAATTGAGGAACATAAGTATAAATGAAAAGCAGAATTTGCTTTGCATTATTTGCAACCGGGACACTGTCTGGTAGGTTAGATTCTAAAATTAAGTTTTGTTAAAGAAACAAAAGTTTTACAAAACTCATGATTCATAGACATATATTCATGACTAAATACTTTTCCAGCTAAATCTAACCTAGCTTGAGGTGGGGTGTTGGAATGGGAGAATTGTTATTGTTTTGCTTGAAACATTCCCTTGCAGTGCAGCAGCTAGTGCAGGAGAACCAAAAGATGAAGCTGACCTAAAGCCACAGTGAAGTGGACTACTAGACTCTTTTCAGTGGCCAATCTGAAGGAAGTGCAAAAAGAGCATAAATACAGAAAAGTCAATTCTATTTTTTTCACTTTTAATAATCTCAGGGGTTACTAATATCACAGATGAGGACAGGTGTTGTATTATAAACATACGTGATATGACAGTGCCCTTTTAAGAAAAAAAATGTGGTGGGGTAGAAATTGTACCTACCAGATGTTGAAGAAAAGCCTGTTGGTGGATACTATACTGAAGAGATGGTTCAAGGACAGTTAACTGTGATGAAAAAATTACTGCCAAGGTTAGTGTCTGTCTTTGTGGTGGTGGTGTTGTTGTTGTTACTTAGCCCTGCCTAGCAGAGTGGTGAGCTTGCATATCCAACATTTTCCAAAGTGTTCTGAGCTTGATATTGCTGAAGGACTGTCACTTCTCCTCACATGCTGATTCTACGTCAGAGTCTCTCATTTGCTGGCAAGAAACCCGTCCTGATGAATACAAAATTGACCTTCATTACATAAGTAAGTGCCTCTTTGTACATTTTTCATGTTACCTAATGGAGCGGTAACATAACTTATGACGGAATTAAATCCTAGAGGTCAAATATCATAGAAAAGATACAAAGGACCTACAGACATTTAAAATATTGAGGTTCCTGATCCTGGAGTCTTTGCTTGGGTAAAATTCCCATACCTCAAATCCTAAATGCTTACATAGGCAAAACTCACATGGGCTTCATGGGAAGCTTTGCCTGAGGAAGGGCTTGGTAAGGACATCAGGATTGGTCCCTTGATCCCTGCAGCAGTTCTGAGTCCCTTTGTGCCTCCAGGGACAGCACCTGTAGGCAATAATCTCTATTGTCTGATGCAGTAGGCAATCTTCTCAAATTAATAGTCTCAGATTGACATCAGAAACTGTTAACTATGACTTCCCTTGTCTTGCTTTTGTCTTGGGAGGAGGCACAGACTTTTATAATTTAAACAAAACACTTTTTAAACAAATTCTCTGTATCACAATGGAGGTGAAATTCATCCCATTGTGTCCAGCCCATACAAAGGCCCTATGTACCACTTATTAAATGCTTCACATGGATGCACGGGGCTTTGTGTGGGCCTTCTGCTTTGGTGGGTGACAAGATACCTATGACAGGTTTCAAAGTAGCAGCCATGTTAGTCTGTATGTGCAAAAAGAACAGGAGTACTTGTGGCACAAAAGCTTATGCTGAAATAAATTTGTTAGTCTCTAAGGTGCCACAAGTACTCCTGTTCTTTTTGAAGATATCTATGAAGCACTTATGTCTCACTTAGCACCTCCCAATAGAATTTCATTGGGTTGAGTGGTGTGTAGGCCTTTGCACGGGGGTGAATTTCATCCTGAGGTAAATTTTTATTTGCATGAACAACTCCAACTACCTTTTTTTTATTAGGCTTTAGGGGGTTGAAGGATGTCTACCGATTTAGTAGAGCAACCACTATCCAACAGTTGAAACATATTCCATTTTTGTCTTGCTGACATACTCCCTTTGCTTTGCTGTTCCCTCATTCTCTCCACCAGCTGTCTGGCTGTTATAGTGATCTGGAATGGTCCATTTTATCCATTCGTGCCGTGCAAATGAGTTCTTCTATTTTCCAAACAAAATATTGAGTATGAAATGTCCCAGACATTAAAAATCTGTCCAATAAGTGATATATCCAGGTGATGATTCAGGCAGCTGGTATTAGTCAAAGTAATTTATCATCGGGTGACAACATGCTGATGACACATAATATTAATACAACACCAGACCAATTGATTCAGATGCCAATGATGCACTTTTTAATCTAAGTCCTGTGAATTAGAACTTCTGAAACCTGGTACATTCCCAATGCATTCAACAGATGGAAAACAGGCAGTCCGTCCATTGGAGCAGTGAGGGTAGAAAATACAAGTTAACATAGAAATGTTTCACAACTTATCCCCTGCTCAGTGCCTTGGTACTTGTTCTTTAGTATCCTGGTTTGGGGATTGTTATGAGTCTGTTTCTAATTCTGCTTGTCTCTAAGCAAGGATGTAAACAGGCTTTAGCTTCATTAGCGTGCACCTGTATCTCTCTCTCCCTCTCACACAGGCACACACATGCCATCTTGTAATTTTATTGGGTCAGATAACACTGCAAATCATGATGTTACAGGTTTTTTATTCAATCATGTTGTAATATTACAGCCACAAAATCTGGTGTCTTACATGTGGTTTACAAGACAGGTCACTGAAGTACCCTATTTTCAGGTGTAGGGCTGTATCCCTACAGGGTGGAATTCATCCCTGTACAGAGGTGCAGCACAAGGCCCATGCACCACTGAAGTCCCAGAGCTTAAGTGGGATTTCAGTGGGAACATCGGTCCTGTGTGGGCACTCTGCACAGGAGGGAATTGCACCCAGCATGACTGCTGGTTTGTTTCCTTTGGTTGCCTCCTTTTTTTTCCAGCGCAGACACATGTCAATCACACTCTGTCATCAGAGGCTTACTTCCTGTTAAGCCAAAGGCACCAGCTGAGCAGGAGAAGGACACCTGACCCACCTGACCCAAGATAATGCAGCACTGCTGGCTGGAAAACCACTCCAAGGGCCTGGTGTGACCGTCACTCAGGTGGCCACTGTCTCCAGCTGAGATTCTTATGGCACACCCAGTTACCAAATCCTGATGGCCAAACATAGCCCATTCCTCACCTCAAATTGCGTTGGATTCATATAGTGTAAGTAGGCTGGGTTACCCTAGACTAATGACCCCTCATCCCTGTCAAAATTGTGTTTTCACCCTGCACCTCACTAGAAAGAAGACAACTTGATGCCTCCTGGTGCTATTACCTCTAGAGTGTCCCTACACAGGCCTCTCCACAGCCTCCTGCAAGCTGTGCTTAATTTGCAATGAAAGAGGTGCTGGGGCTCAAGCAATTTTTTGACCTTCATAACTGACAATGCAAGTCAAGAGAGGCTGGCGCTATGAACTGCCAAGCCTAGAGGTGCCGGGGCTCAACCCTGGCAAGCCCCCGGCACAAAATAAGCACTGCCTGCAAATAGGAGGAGCAGCTAAAGCAGGAGAGCTGCAGATAACGAGAGAGAAAAGGAAGAGCCAGAGGCAAAAAGAGGTTGCATATTTGGAAAGCGTGGCTGGACTCATCACTATGTTACTCCAGCTTTACACCTTTGTAGCTCCATTAAAACTCATGACCTTATATTAGCATAAGACTGGATGGAGTAACACAGTAGTGAATCAGGCCCTTTAACTTAAAATGTTCAGTTCCCTTCAGGGAGGACCTCTAGGCCCCACTGGCATACAAAGAATATTATGAATTAATTAATAAATACTGGCCTGATTTTGCCACTCCTATTCAGGCTGCTTAGTACCTTCCTCTGCTTGTAGCGCCACTGATTTCATTAGGGCTGCTCTCAGAGCACGAGAACAGCTCATTGATTTAAACAGGGCTACGTGGGAAATAAGGTTAGTAAGAGGGGGCACAATCCAGACCTTAATTATTAATAATACTGTGTACATACAGGTTAATGTACCCTGCACTCAGACAGCCTTGCATTCAAATGTTGTTGATGATTACCTGGTCTGTTCATTCCCTCTGAAGCACCTGGCATTGGCCACTGTCAGAAGACAGGATACTGGTCTATATGGACCTTTGGTCTGACCCAGCATGGCCGTTCTTATGTTCTTATTCTGAGTAATGGACATATACCACATTTCCCTATTCATTCCCCATGTGCTAGCAGGTTGGTTTTGCAATGTTGCACATCCATCTTTCTCTCTGTCTTTGCATCATGCAACAAGGCTTTGTTGCCGACCAGGAAAAAATTATGCTCATTTCACTGCACGGGATTTGAAGTGGAGCAGATGGAGAGGTAACCGATGCATTTTTTAACTTGGCTCAATTTTCCATCGTTCAAAGGCGATCCGAGGCAAATCTGAATAGGAAGCAATGTACAGCCTTCACTTCCAGTGCTCAGGTGGCTGGTTAAAAGGCAGAGGTTGGCGAGGATTATTCAGTGAGAGCAGCCTGTTACTAAATACGAGTTTATCCAGAATTCATAAGGAAGGAGACAAGCTTCAGTGAGTCTCAGGGGACAGCAGCCTGCAGGTCTGATGTTGCTCACAGACTGAACTAGGACAAGGATTAGGGCCTGCAGATCTGCTCTGACAATGAAAATAGCAGCCCCAGCTTCTGCTAACTTCATTTACCTTGCAATTTAGCAAAGAAGGGCACTTGTTGGGTTATTTCTGTCCCTTTCGGTTTTGAATGAGCATTTGAACTCCTTTGTTTGGACTTTAAATTTTCCAGCTCCTGTTTGCCTAGGGGCTGGAAACTGGTGTGAGGTTTCTAGAAAATTGGACACCTGCAGCTTTGAAAGCAATCTGCTTATTGGGGAGTGGAACCAGTGCAGCAGAGAGCATGGCTTGTTTCTTCTTGGCCTCTCCTATCTTCTCTTTTTATCACTTCTATTATCATAAACATAAAGCCTTCCTGAGCTGGTGTGCACAGAAAGACGAGGTTAAACAAACCTGGTTTGCTTAGTCCTTTTCACCAGGTTTGGGTCAGTTATTTTCCTGTGCTATTTGGACATAGCTGAGGAGAAAAACTCTGGAAACACATGTCAGTATAGTCATTTCCGGATTAAAAATCAAACTGAAAATAGAAGAATAACATTCAGGAGGTTCAAGACCCTTAACATTTTCATAACCTTAAACACTAAGAAGGCTTTAGCCCTGCCACTATAATTTGAGACCACGTTGTGCTGTTTGAAGCTCCATAGAGCAGGGTTTTGATTAGCAATCAGTAATTAAATGAAGCCAGAGATCATTTGTTAACACATTACGTAAAATATTTATATTTTAAAGTGTCAAATAAATTCAGTTCCCACCTCCTAATTTTTAGTTTGTTTTGTAAGAAACTAACAAATATTTGTGGAGCAAAAGACTGGTGCAATCGCAGGTGCTACTACAATACAAATAATAAATAGCCACGATAAGAATATTAAGAGATTGAAATCCAGTTCTGCTGTTCCTCCTCTATCTTCAAGACAGTTACAGAGATGGAAGCTTAACTATTTCTCTTTATAACAAGGCCTGCTGCTAGTTTATTTACAAACTCCTTGACTACTCATTTACTCACCTTAACTGACATCAGCTATTTCTAGTACAGAAATTCCCAGCTACATCCCTGGAAAATCAGAGGGGGAGTTCCTCATTTTGCACCTGGCCTTTTCTTTAATTTTAAGTGGAAAACAAATGAAACCGTCTAGGCTGTGAAGTTACAGGCTGATCTTGCTCCCACTGAAATCAGTGTCAAAATGCTCAGTGGCTTCAGCAAGGGGAAGATCCCATTTTGAAAGAATAGTTACATGGTTGTTAAAATCCATTCCTTATTCTATGCTACTAGGTAGGATGCCTTTGGTGGTTCTTTATTAGCTTATTTTGCAGTCTCCTCTCCCTGATTTGGGTTGTTGTTTCTTCTCTCTCTGTCAGAAGGTTGTGTGGGTGGCTTATACATTTATAGAAAAGAAAGCTGGGTAAGTCATTATTTATAACCCACTTGCTTTGTATAAAAAATAAATATAGGCGATGCAAATGTAGATTTATGTATAACATATGCATCCTTGTTCATCTTATTGCCTGGAATTACCCTGTCATTAGACAGTGATTTCTGAAAGCAAGCGTTTGTCAATTAGAAAGGCACATCTGCATGCTGGTGCATTTGGAATAACACCGGAATGGGAGATTTCCCGGGAGATTTTGCTTCTATTGAACAAATCCTTTCCCTTCTAAAACTCTAAGAAGATTGATATTAAAATCGAAACAATTTGCAATACCCCAGGAGAAAAAAAAATCAAATCAAATAACCCAGCATCCTAGTCTGTCACTGGCTCAGCCACTAACTTCAAAAACCATGTTTATTATTTCACCAGCCCTCTGTCTGCCGCTTCGTCGCCATGTAGAACTACTTTGTGTATTTGCTAAATATAGAGAGATTATTTATTATTCATTCATTCTAATTCGAAAATCTCTTGAATGCACTACTGAGATGGAAACCGGTCCCCTTCCCAAAGAGTTTGAGATTTCTTTATATAGTTACGCCACTATTGTTTTAAAAAAATCTGGAAATATAAAGCAATAAGAAGCCATTTTAATCCAGATTCAATTTGTATTTCTGTAATAGAATGGCACATCTTTGGCGTTTAGTCCTGCAGTCCTTATACATGCAAAACCTCTCTCTCTCAATGGAATCCAATCTATTTATTTCAGTGGAAGTTTTATCGAGTAAGAACTGCGGAATTGGGGACTTTAAACTATAATCACATGACCACATCCTGCTTGGGATAGAAAGTCAGTGGGATTGCTACAGCTAGCGGGATTTAGTTCCTGACGGAAATGGATTTAACTACTAGCAGTAAAAAAAAGACCCGTGCGCCTTACGCTGGCAAAATTTCAGTGGGAGTTTGGCCCGAAGAAGGACCCGATTCTACTCCCACTGCAATCAATGGGAGTTTTGCTGCTCGCTTCAGTGGCAACTCTAGCGGGTGCTAAGGCAGTGCAGGGTTTGCCTGAACTCTCCCATTTCCTTCCCCCCCCCTCTCTTGCAGCTGACAGTTTGTGCTAAAAAAATAATAGCAACGTGTGATGTCATGATTATTTTTAATAGCGATCTAAATTTTGATCATCTGGGAAAAGCCATTCGCAGAAAGCCCACGGTTCCCTGGCAGTGCCAATGTGGGAAAGAAGGGAAGGAAGGGAAGGGTGGAAAAATGCCCATGAAAGGAGGCTGAGCTTTGCATAGATTGGTGATTTCCTCTCCCCTCCTCCCCCACACACATATAATGTATTTTATCATTAAAAATCAACATCGCTTCCAGTGCTAAAGGCGGCTGGCTCCAGTTCCGGGGCCCATTTGTTGCTGGGATTCAATACGTTTGGGAAATGCAGATTGGATTGCAACCCACTGTTTGATTTATGAACTGTTACGTTTGCTATTGCTTACCCATTACATTTCAGACTTTACAGACCGGGGGGGGGGGGGGAAGAGAGAGAGAATAATGATATGTTGGAGAAGGGGGATTATTACATTTCCCTCCCGCACCAGAATAAATAATATGTATGACTAGAATTGCAGAATCAAAATTAAACTCTGACCCCCTCCTCCCCTTTCCCTCAGCTTCCTACCTCTCGGCAGGACTCTCATCTTATAGGTAGAAAGGATGTGTTTACTCCTTGATGTTTACCTCTCCATAAAGGCATCAAAATCCTATAAATAGACAAGGTTATAGCAGCTTCTGCTGCTAAATCAATAGGGCCCAGTCTCCTGGCTATTTCAGCTGAGCTGTCTTATTAATTATGAAAGGACTCATCTGATCTCAGGCAGCAGCTTTCTGTCCCTCCTTTGCAGCATCTTAATGGTGGTTGCTTTCTCTCCCCTCCACAGCTATAAACGGTCCCCTTTTCAGCAAAATGGGTTTATTTTTTTAAAAGAAACCACTAAATACGTATGTAAAGACTATTGCTGTAAATAGTCTGCCTATAACGCCGCCAGCAATTGCTGTGCCAGCAAAACCCGCGCATGTGGATAAAGGGAAGGATAACCGGGGCGGATTTTTGACAAACTGCTGCAAATGCAGGAGTGCTAGACCTGGGAGTCCGTCCTGCATTGCCCTGGCACCCCGGGTTCCCACTGAAATCTGGCACTCACTCTAGCTGGCTTGGGCTGGTTCCCTCTGTAAGCAGTCACAGCAGATGAGTCCCACGTTTTAGAAAAGGAGTATTGTGTACTTTTTAAGGGAGTTTTATAGCATGATTTTTAAAGGGCTATGTTAATTAGTTTAGCAATTCTATATTTTTTTGCACCAAGATGACGATGTTAATTAATTTAGCAGCTCTGCATTTAGCCGCTATTATATTAAAAGCCTGTCCGGTTAAATAGATATATACCATGCATATTTTACAAATAAAACGACACCCTCATTTCAAACAATAATTTTTATTTTATACTTCTTTCTATACTTGTAGCAAATTTTTTTTTGCTGAATTGGCTTTATAATAAACTCTTTTTAAATTACATCTTTTCTTTTAAAATCAAGGTTCTTTTTTTGTCAAAATCAAGATGCTGTATTTTTAGGTTTACATTTAAGCCCCCTTTTTGTGATCTATACTGTTGGATATTCAGGTATTTTACTGTATGTGTAACATCTAAAACAAGAGAAGAGGAGGGAAATTAAAGGCAGTGAACTCGGAAAGATGCTTTGACAACACCAAGTAAAGCTAAACTCTCAGCAATCTTAGCACCATTCAATCCTTCAGTCATTAGATATAATCTCTTTCCTTCCTTCTTTTTTTTTAACTGTCCATTTCTTTCTTTTTTTCCCCTCGAGGAAATTTTTTTTTGCAGTGGAATGACCAATAAACAAGCGACTGTGGAGGAAAGATGATAGATTGTGAGTTATTCACCATATGCTTCACACGTGGATATCAATCTTGGATTCATTTCCAGTGCCTTTTTTCTCAACTCATCGTTTTCTTTCATATTACAAGAGGAGCCCATCTTTTGTTGTTGTTGTTGTTGTTGTTATTATTTATTAAGATTATTAATATTAGGTGGCCCAAAGCCGTTCCTGAGATTCTTTTGCACAAAGGGCTCGGGTTTTCTATTTTTATTTGAAGAGACACTAAAGCTGAGGTCCGATTTTGGCTGTTTGTTGCTCATTGTTTGGTAACATTTGGCAAATAAAACACAAAATAAAGAGAGAACGTTTCCACAATCCTATATGGATGTTTCATCATCACAGATAATCACAACGGTCCCCAAAAAACGGATGGACACTTCCTCTATAAATCCAGTATATGGAGAGTGTGTGTGTGGGTGGGTATGTGTGTTCTACCAGAAGAGACCTCCTAGAAGGAGAACCAGGTCATTAACGCTGCAGAGAGAGCCAGCAGGAGCAGGGGGAAGGCAGGGAGGAGTAGGGAAGGAGCTGACCCGTTGCTTCCTCCGCATAGTTCAAATAAGCTGCCTTGAAAATCGAGGTTTTTGGATTCCCTTTTCAGTTTTTCCCAAAGATCTGTCGCGCCTTCCTGGCAATCCGTGAGGGCTGTGAGGGTGCAGGAATGGAAATCATCCCAGTACCTGGGGAAGGAGCAAACACAGGGGACAAGCGCCAGGTCACTCGCTGCACAAGAGGGCCCAACAACATACCAACCCCACGCCCGATTCCCTCCACCCGCATGCTCCCCTTCCAACCCGCTCCTGATTCCGCCCCTCCCAACAGTTTCAAATGTGTGTAGCGATGACGGGTGCCTTGATGTTTGGGTGCCCAACCCCCCATTTATGCAAATCAGGCCCCCTTCAAGAAGTTTCCCCCTTGGGGCGCTGCAAAATTGAGACACCTAAAATCAATTGTGACTTTTTGAAAACCTTAGCCCTTGTTGCCTTCAGAATTGCAACCTTAGAAGAAGCAGCCCTACGCACAACCGGCTCGTTTTGCACTTAGGCTCTGCTCCTACTCCCAGTTAAACCAGTGGGTGTGGGGCCGTTGATTTCAATGAGAGCAGGATCAAGCCTTCAGTCAATAGCTCTGTTTCAGGATTTCCTCAAGAGTGACTGCGATCTTAATTCCTCCCCGTCCCAAACGCCCCCTAAGCAGGCGGCTTGCTTCCATTCTGAACGAGCAAGGAGGCTACAGCTGGCTTATTTTGTATTTACTCGGTAACGTTCTGTTATTGGCTTTTGCAAAGAGTCAGAAATCGAAATCTCTGCCTTTGAAGGGAGAGTGGCTGGGGTCCAGCGCATAGCCCCGTAAATCATAGGCAGGGGTAGGAGGTGTGCCTTTTGCATGCACAGAATAGCTGGACATCTTCCAGGGGGGGAAATAGCCACAAAAAGCAAGGTGCCTATTATTAACCTTCCTTAACTGTCGGACTTTATTAAGGAGCGTGTTTCTTAGCTGTAATGATTATGATATTTATTTATTGCCTAGCATGATTATTGTTGGAGAGTGTTCTTTGGTTTTGATGCTGATGAACTGTATTATTGTGTGGTGAGATTTGATTTTACTCTTCCAGAACGATGGAATCGGCCAAAGTTTAAATATCCTAAAGTAAAGTTACTTCACAGAAAAGCACCGCGTTCGTTGGTGATCCCATCTAGGAAAACCTTCCACCGACTTCAGAGGGCTTTAGATCGAGCCCTCATTGCACAGAAAACCAGCCACCTCTCTGCAGAATGCCGAGTGGCTTTCGATCAGGCGCCAGGTCAGTGATTCTGAAATTACAGGGGCAGTATGCCTGTGATTTCAGAATCCTGACCTAATCCAAACCCCCACTGGAGACAAAGGGGAAGTCTGTCCAGTGATTTAAGTGAGCCCAGGATCCTTCAGTGTTTAGAATAAGAAACCACTCACCCCCGTGGAAAAAAATCCAATATTCCTAAACTGCTTTCCCATTTTTCTCACTCAAACCAAAACCAGATCTCGAGGCTAAATCTAAACTCCAAGCAGGATTGTCTCATTTCAGAGGAGACTGGCAGATCTCTCTGTAGTGGTCTCGGTTATCTAAAATCAGTGTGGCCTCTGTGAACTGTTCTCTGGTTTGTTTGTTTTTTCCAGGTAGGCGCTCGGTTTTCGGTTATTTTTTTAAGCAGTCCTGCAGATTCTAATTTATGAGCACTCTACACTGGTTGTAGACTCCAGTGTTTGCTACATTTGTAATAAATAATGAGATATTGAGATGCCAAGAAGGCTGAGAGTGTGCCTCTCCTGCAGTATTTCTGCTATAATTGCATCTCCCAAAGGAAAGTTAAATCTTCCCTGATCTTCTTTCAATACACATACTGGCATAGAAAAAGGGGGAGAGAAACCTCTACAGAAATCAGGCGCAGGCCGGTGGCACTGGACAAGAAGCTAACTCCTGAACAGTATCTAGGACAAAGGCTTTAAATTAGAACGATAGGGCCCTTATTTCTGTATTTATTCTACATGCAGCTCAGCAGGTACATTGCAGCTGGCCACGTACCGGCGTTGTAGACGCTGCAGATAGCAGCCTACTGTCGATCAGAAATATATAGACAGAAAGAGAAGTCACAGGGGTTTCACAGCATTGTCTTTTGGGTTAACATGTCTTGATTTAAAAAATGTTTCCGTTCAAAGTACATTGTTTTCTGACTCCTTTTTTTTTATGTTTCAAGAAAGACTTTATGACACCGCCTTGGCTTCTAAATGTGGCTATTTGCCGGATATTTCAGGATTATGCAGGAAAACAGCAATTAGGGAAATCCTATAAACGGATTTCTTTTTTTATTAAATTAAAATGCAAACGGTGCGTTACTATCTTCAAACAAAGAACCCCTTAATGGACAGTTCTTAGAAATGAAGCATTAGCTCTTATCCTCCTATTCTCACCAACAACCTTCATATGTCCCCAGTAAAGAGTCAGGAATGGGAGACAACGCTTTTTTAATGTGGGCGAAATAAATCAAGATTCACATTTCCTTAAGCAATGGACCCCTACCCAGGCGCTAGTCTGGAGTCTAAGCAAAACTCTGCAATGACTTCAATGGAAACTTGTGCTTAAGAACTCCCTGCCCGGTCTGGCCTAATGTTCCTTCCACAAGGACTGAAAGTTTGACAGCGAAACCATCTCAGTGTCTCAGCCTGCAGAGATCATTTCAGTGCCAGTCTCTCTTCAGACACGAGTATTTCTTCTACAAGCCCAAATCATTATTCACACCTTATTAAGCAATAATGTTAACTCTACAAATGAAACTAACTAGATCTGAATTATCGTGGAAAAATAACTCTCTCTAATAAGGCAGCAAGGTGCTATTTATTCATTATTATTATTATTTCTCTGTATATTCGATTGCATTGTTGTCATCTTAATTTATTATGTTTAATTCCGGGGCCAGATTCTGATCTCTTTAATCGTGTTGCTTAGCAGATGACTTAAAAAACAGTCCCACATTTCTAGAGTAAGGAAATCAGAACGCGACCCACAAAAAATAAAGAATCAGGAGAGTCAATGAAGAATAAACGTAGCCCTAGGATTTCGCTGCTTAGGTGGTTTGCAAAAACGATCCTATTTTAAGCAATTCGTTAGCAACAAAACCGGCCTTTAAGAAGAGCCAGTACCAGCCAAATGTTGCCAACCCCATGCTGGATTTCCGACCTCCATTTTTATTAGCACCGGCACCACCCATGTAAATGACTGTTTGCATTGACAGCTAACGCTGGATGTCACACTTGGGGCCTTGAACAGATCAACTGGGAAGGGACCATCGACGTTACAAAAAAATGCAGAGGGCAAGAAAAAGAGAAGAGAAGCCAAAAGAATACATAGTCAGCGGGGAAACGAACTGAACGGCCCAGCTACAGCGCATGTTAAATCTTTCCTCGCAGTACAGTTTTGCTCTGATTGGCGCTTCAGACTGCAGAGAAATAAGGACGGAGGTCAGGCCAACTCAGGCCATGGACAACTGAAAATAAGGCAGCACCTTGCAGCGCCATAAAATCCCTTTCTTTTTACGCAGAGAGCCACGCTCACAGCAGCAATTAGAGCGGGATTTTCAGCCCAGCCAGTGATATTTTCTTTTCGAATAACCACCCCGAATGTAACCCTGGCGATCCGTGACGAGGAATAACAACGAAATAGGAAGACCTACGAGCAGATCGTTTGGAGATTTCTCTTGTCGTCCAGGTCCTGCGGGTAGTTGGCCATGTTATCGCCCAGCCTGAGCAAACAGTCCGAGAAGCCCCTAAAGACCGCATCGCACTTCCCCGCTGCTCTCACCGCCTGCACCAGGTACGCTGGGGAACAGATCAGCACCACATCAGCCCGGACAGATCCCAACACAGTAACTCTGTACAGCACTCAACCCCCACATGTCTGTGAGCTACATTCAACCCCTCCCCAACCCGTCCCCCCCCACCACCATACACGAGGGATCAAAGTCGTGATTGTGACAGAAAGATCTGCCATTCTTGTGCACCCACCAGGTTGCAAACCGCTTTGCTTCCTTCTCAGCACACAAAGCCAGCTTTCCTGTTTGGGCATTTTCACCAGCAGACGGGATTAATTTTGAATGAGGGCAAGTGTGCTGAGAACAACAGGGTTAGAGTCAAAGGCATTCAGGGAGTGGGTTTGTGACTTTGATTTGTGTGTGTGCGCGCGTCATTTCTTATTCCATCTCTCGCTCTCCCCTTGTATGTTTGAATCTAGTTTACAGTAGCGTGGCCCACTACAGTCTTGATTACCGTTAGGTTGTTTATTAAACGCAATTTTCAATTTAATTCTTTCCTTTCCCGGGATGCGTTTTATTGTTATAACATTCTGCTTCCGATCGTATAGACACACACGGACACTCTGATAAGGGCACTTCATTATTTCAGTATTAACTGGGTAAATAGCTGCGGAAAATGAAACCTCTCTGAGAGGAAAACATTCACAAAACACGCAAAGGGCTACGGCTCACGTATATTTCTCCCTCCGATGGTGCAACAGCGTGGGGTGGGAACGAAAAGTTTGTGGGTTGCAATCGCTAGTAAGATGAATTCTTCCACGGTTAAAATCTTTTCCTGGCTATATTTCCCATGTTGCACCTTTCGGATTTTGCTATTCACTGGCACACACTGAGACGCTGTTTGAAAAAAATGAAAATGCCCTCCTGTGTAATCCACCGATGGAGTGAGTGCTAGAGTCACAGACTAGGGGTGTGTGGGTAAAATTACTTCTCCCCTATGTCGTAGTTTTGCAGCTAGATTGGTGCCAGAGAGACGCCTGTGGTTTATATGTCAGACTGTGTGTCTCTGGACATGTTGTCCATAGCCAGATGGATCGACGTGGAGACACAAGAGCATCATTTATCTCACTTCACCTCAGCTCCTCTATGTACCGCTCTGCCTAGAGGGCTAGAAGTTTCTGAAAACTGTCTAGCTATAGCTGAATCCATCAACCAGGCGCTCTGTCTCTAGCCACACACAAAACTGACCCTGCTGGGAAGAAGGTGCTCCCTCTCGATCTCTTCCCCTTGCAATGAAATCCACACCGTGCTGAGGGATAGAGTGGATTTTCAGGCAAGGGGAAGCCAGGCTGTCTTGCTGGGAAGATTTTTTGTAAATACCTTTAAAGTGATATTAGCTCTAAAATCCCTCCCAGCCACTAGCCTCTCCTGGTGCAGTGGTGCTGAGGGGAGTAGGAGTGTCACTGTGGTTTGGTCTCTCTCTCTTTCTCTCTCTCGCTTTCTGCTTGCCTGCATGGTCAGGACTCACTCAATTGATTTGTCTGTTTGAAAAAACAACAGCACCAGATACAATTTCTGGCTGACTGGCTGGGATTCGGTAGCATACGGGCTATTTATCCCTATCAATCCCGCTGCAAATGAAAGGGAATTAGAGGCTTGTTGGTTTAATTGATCACTGGCTTGATCCTGAACAACAGAGCTCAAGGCTCTCAGCTGCTCCCTCCTCCCCTCAATGCAGTGCATTTTTAGCCACCTACAGTAATCGGGTTAAGGGAGTTGCCATTTTCACATGCTGCTTTCAGGAGCCTGCCCCAAGTGCTGGGGGCACACACTGGGTTGGGAGCCTGGGATTGCAACCGTAAGAAACTCTGCCCTAGAGATTCCCCTGGGGAGCGTGGCTGCTTATTTTTAAGGCGCTCCAATTACCAAGTAAGTGGCTGGCTCCAAAAGGCTCCGTTTCAACTCAGAAACCCCGTCACCCCTCCCCGTTTGATTCATCATTAACCTGATTTAGTAACCACACCCCTCACCACCGCCGCCCACCCGCACGTCAAAACACGCGGGGAGGGGGGGGGTGCAGACATTGGCTACGGTACAAAACATGCAAACAAATAGCAGAGCTGAGAACATCCCGAGAGAGAGAGAGAGAGAAAAGTCCTATAAAAGCCACCGCGATCCCTCCTTGCAAGCGAACGAGGAAGGCGAAAACGCCACTTCCAAGCGGCAAAATGCTACAAGTCACTCTTAAAAATATAGGCTCCCAAATGATCTGCCCTATGAATCGACTCCTCCCGGGCGCGCCAAGATGCGATGGCAACAATAATAATTCGTAAGTGCCATTGTACTGCCTTCGTGCTCGGCAGGAGAGGCCTGCTCAAAGCACACGCGGGCGCGTGAGCGAAATGACGTACAGTTAATTGCAGTGTTAGCATGCTGTCGCTGTCCGCGGCTTTGGGGGCAACTGTGCTTTAAGAAACGAGACAGGGTTTTTCCCGAGTTACACAACAGTGGGATTTCTCTTGAACTAGGTCGTTTGAAAGAGAAAGGGGAAAGTGCAGCCCGTCGACAACGCATAAGGGCGAAAGGATCCATCCATAATTGATCCTTTTTGCATTCCTTAATTTTGCAGCTTATTCTCCACATTTAACACGCTCTTTAGCTCCGTCTACTCCCCGCATCATCTGTCTCTCTGTCTCACCTTCCTTCCTTCCAAGCTCCTGCAATCCCCGCTTCTTTCCCTCAGCCACCTTTCTTGTCAAAATGTCAGTGGTTCGGAGAGCTTCCAGCCATTCATAAGGACCAAGGCACTGGTGCAAAGATGTACATACATTTGGGGGGCACCAAACTAATGCGACAAACTTCCATTTCATACGAACCCTTTAGTAATTCACCAGAAGAGGTAAATACACTTCTACACTGGATGTGGCATTTATTCTCTTTACAAAATAGAGGTGGCACCTTATTTCAAAATAGTAATAAATACTTCGGCGTAAAATAAAACCAAACGGCTCTCCGAAGAGACTATAAGATCCGAAAATTCATCCCTTTCCTCACTACCCCAAAAATATCTACACTTTTAATAATGTTTGAGGTCTGCAGCACTGGTTTTATCTGAACTTTCGAAATTCCTGCACGTTTTCGAACGATCTAGTGCACATAAAGTGCCAAAAATATGTAAAATTCACGGCGAATAAATGCCTCTCTTGGTAAAATTTCCTATCCTCACATCCTCCTCCAATCTCCAAATAAATAAATAAATACATTTATAAAAAAATAAATGTAGTTTTAAAAAGGCCATGTGTCCTGAAAAATGGTTTTGCAAAGCGTTCATCATCCTTTGCAATTATTCTGATTGAAATAATGACATGAATTTTGAGGTTGGCAAATTCTAGCCACATTTTCTCGAGTTCAATGTTTCGTCTCAAGGGTTTCCCCCCCCCCCCATCGATGCGAAATTTATTTTCATCGCGTTTTGCCTTTTCTCCACGCTCCCCCCGCCCCAATGCTGCAGAGATCGGCTAGCGAGGAAAGCGACAGAGCGAAATGATTTTTAAATAGCAAAACTGAGCATTTTTTATTATGACAGAATTCCTTTGCAGAAAATCTTTTCAAGGGTTTCTCTTGTAATCTGCCAATGTATCGATAAAGGATGTGTTTTAATTATTTTTAATCCAAGATCGTTTTTGGATAATGCTAGGGAATTTCTTTCTTTTTTTTTTTTTGTTATTAGTTCCTTATGCAGAATGAAAGGAGTTGCTAACTTAAAAGCTGTTTTAATATTTGTAACTGTGAAAATACTTTAGTCGGAAACATTGAACAAAATTTATCTAATAAACAAAACCTAGCAACAAAATCCCAAACAACAGTAAGAAAAAATACACATACACGTATATCTATCTATCTATATTATATATATATATATATACACACAAACTAGGGTGGGGGGAAACCTGTGCTATTTTAAGTAACTCCCAAAGAATAGGCATTTTGCACCTCTACTTTAGTGACAGAGGTTCTCTTAGTTTACCCAAAATTAATTCTCAGGCAATAAGATTTAAATTTTGTTTTTATTTCACCACCACACTTAACAAAAACATTCACCGCAGCTGGGAGAGCCCTAACATACCAAAAGACAGCATTGCGACCCCTTTGCACGTCCCTGGTTGCCTGCAAATAAACTTTCCAGTTAGACCTCTCTCTAGCCATTTTGTTCCATTATCTCATCTCTCTGCCCCTCTAGGGAAGAAATAAATGTCCTAGCATTGGAACCACTGAATTGTCGATGGCATATATCTAGAAAGAAATATGCATGTAATCGTTCCCGGGGAGGAGGGAAGGAAAAAGAAAGCAACCTAACCATTAACGAGCATTTCATCCGTCTGGTTTGCAATAAGGAAGAGCAAAAGTGGTTCAAGAGGAATAAGAATTCGTTCCCTTTCCTGCGGAAAAGCTGTTCTTTCAGCGCTTGGCATCCTGAATAAACACGAACATGCCATTAAAAAGAGCGAGCGAGGAGAGTACATAGCCTGGTCCCTTCGCCGCGAATCATGCCAATCATTTCAGGTTATTTAGACATTCCGTTTCTGCATGCATCAAATGGGGTTTGGTGCAGACAACTTGAGACACAATTTGGTGGTCCACTTACCTATCTGTACAGCAAGGATCAGAGAAATATATCTGCCGTTCAACTTAAGTCCCATCCTACATTTAGTAAAACCATTTGCGACTGCAGATCTTTAAATAGTTACTTTGGAAAACGTGGGGGAAAGCTGAAAAACAGGCATTGCCAACAAGTTCCCAGCAGCGGAGACTTTGCAGACGAGGGGGAGATGGAGAAAGAGGGAGAAGGGAGAGCCGGGAATGGTTCACTCCATTAGCAGGGGGCGGAGGAAGTACAGCCTCACGCCCACCACCAGCCCTGACGTGAGGGAATGACACTGACGGATTCTTTTTTTTTTATGTGCACCTTGGAAGGAGAAACGCCATTTATAGGCATCCCAGTCTGGATTTAGCCGCTCTCTGCCATTAATCGCCACGAAATCTCCTCCCCTCGGTGAAATTCCCCCGGGCTGCTGGCTGCTGGTGTGACCCTGCAGGACTTTAGGGGAGCCCTGGATTCTCCACGCGCCTGCAACAGCCCCGACAACAAACAAAAGCCCCACCAGAAGGAGCTGGCCCGTGAGGAACTCCTGCCATCTTTATTAACACGTCCCCATGGCCAAACACTGCAGCAAGCGCCTGACAAGCAGGGCAGCTTCTGTTAAGCCTGGCGTGTGCGTCTCTCCCCCCCCCTCTCTCCCCACTAAACAGCTGCGTCCAGCTTCTCTGTGTCTGGCACGCACCGACCTCTAGATGTGATCCTTGCGGGCTTGTCCTCACCCTGCAGCGCTGGCCGGGTCCTCAAGAGCAACAGGCGACATCGTGGGGGGCTAAAGCTTGGCCTTGAACAGGCTGCCAGCAGGCTGGCTTGGCTCTTTTGGGCTGAGCTTAAGCTAAATAATAACGAATAGCCCTGGGTATCTAAACAACCCGAAATCATTGGCATTGCTCTGCCGATGGCATTGTTTTTACTTAGGGCATTGCTGAGGAGTGGCCTGCAAAATTACCGCGCGCCCCCCTCTTTTTATTGTGGATTAATCTCTCCACATGATTTTAACTCGCTCTCCAGCCCTCTGGGTTGTTGTTTTTTTTAAACGTATTATAAAATACCTGCCCCTTGTGCTGTCTGAATCTATGCAGCTGCATTGCTGCTTTGTTACATAATGGACGGGGCCGCAACTGGCAACTAGATGGGGAAAGTAGAAGTAGTTAGACCCCAACATTAAATTTTATCTCTGTCCAGGACAGTTGGGGCTTTCTGGGGATGCAGGCTGCTAGCACAAAGCGGGTTGGCCCCTGCAATGAGGAGTGGGCGGAGGATTCAGGAGTCTCCCCCCATCCCTCCCCTATCACGTCACCTGGATGAAGATGGGGAGGGCTGCTGAGCTGGTTAATCTCTGCCAGGCTGCCTGCCCTGAATCCTGAGGGAGACCAGGGCCTGCCTGCCGGATCTGCCTTTTTCTTTCCTACTGTGTGTATTAGGGCGGTGGCTGGGGCCTGAGGCAGATCAGAGCTAGGGGCTGCACAAACAGAAGTGGATGCTGCGGGTCCTGCTCTGACCAGCTCCTTATTCCATCCTCGGGGGGAAGGGAGGGCTTTCCTGTTATTCAGAGGGATGCTCCTGCCAGACAATAAGGGAGCTGTCCAGGCAAATCAGTGCCCTTGCAGTGCCATCCTTTCCTCCCCATCCCCATCCTCTCCTGGGGCCCTGTATGCTGTGCTGCCCTCACCACCCCAGGTGCGAGGCTCAAGGCATGAGGCCAAGGGAGTGGGCACATTTGGTGAGAGTCTGTCAGCACCCCTGCCTGGGCTAGGGTTTGAGCTCCGGCTCAGCTCAGTAGAGCGTGCATGTTGTTATCTTGGCTAACATACTGGGGACTGAACCCAGGAGCTGAAAACACCAGGCTCCACAGCTTGACCTAAAAAGCCTCCCTGTGGACTAGGCCCAAAATGGGGGCTGTATAACACACACTTGATCCTGGGGGGTTACACAGGTATCTTCCCCCAAGGGAGAGGGGGACCTGCTGCCAGTGCTGGGGTAGGCTACATAGGTACCTGCCTATGGCATTTAATTGTTAGGTGATGCTCCCACCTGGCCACCTTCCCACTAGGTGGGGCAGCTTCTCTAGGGGGAGTGCTTCCCTTTTAAATGTGGCCCACTTGCCCTCAGGTAGCAGTAGCTCTAGGATGCCAAAAGAGTGAGTGCTGGCTCTGGCTAATGCAAACTGAAAGCCTGTGTCTGCTGAGGGAGAAAACACAAGCAGCTCATGGAGATGTTCTGCTGCTGTTGCCTACAAAGGGCCTCTTTCTGCCCTGCATTGGATCCTGTGTAGCCACACTGAACACAGCGGCCCTAAGGGTTTCACTTGCTTGTAGTTACCATCTCCCACCTAGCTTCTCCCCACCACAAAGTAGCCACTCCCACTCAGGTGCTACACCACAAAATTACCAACCCCTGCCCATGTCTTCCTACCATCCCTTCTCTCAGGGGTTCTCTGCTCGGTGTCCCCTTCTGGTTCCCTGGTTTTGGTCCTTTGACCCCCACGCCTGTTCCTGTTATTGCCTTCGTTGTCCTCCAAACTTGGTTGGGTTCTGGGTTCAGTAGCTCCTCCCTAGGCTGGGGGAGTGGCTTTTAGCAGTGGGCGAGCTAGCGCCCGCCCACATCTCGGCGCTCAAAAGGACCCCTCCACTCAGCTCCTCTTCCCACCGATTAGCCACTCCTTCACCACCATAATTACTACCCCTCAGTCAGATCCACCCACCACAAAATTACTGCCCCCAAATCAGCTCCTCCCACCCCTGTTTCAGCAGCCAGTTGCAGGCTGGCTGATATAGGCAATGTGAAGGCAGCTGTTGATTTTGAATCCCTCTGCTCCTAATGAGTAAATATAATTAAGTAGTTTTACTCTAGCAGTAGTGACTGCTGCATAGCGCAGTTCCTTATACCAGCAATTCCTGAGAAGCATTATTTAAAAAAGAACAGCCCTTCACTTCCCCATGGCCTTAATGGAAAAGGACTGAGCAATACGCTGAGAAGTAAGTAAGAGGGTGGGGGGCATGACAGTCTACAAGGGTCTGAAGGTCACCAAGAAGGGAGAGGGATTATTTAGGGTTAAGTGAGTCAGTACAACTAGGAGCAATTACATGAAATCAAGAGTAAGATGCAAAAAACTCTTGATGGTGAGATCTGTTAATACAATAATACTAATGCAATTAACCCATTGCACTTATACAACACCTTTTTATCCATAGACCTCAAACTGATTAACAGAGGTAGATAAGCAGCATTACCCCTACTTTCCAGATAGGGACACTGTAGGGGAAAGTGTCTTTTGTCAGGTCCCAAAGTGATTTCATGGCAGAATTAAGGATAGAATCAGGTCTCTAGACTGCTGAGGAAAGCTCAAGTCCCTACATCACAGGTATACTCTCACGATGTTAAATAGTCTCTCAAGGGAAGTGTTAGAAGCTCCCTTCAGTAGCAATATTTGAATCTAAACTGGATTTAAGGCAAAAATGCTAATACAGTATCTGGCATTCAAATGTTGAGGTAATGGCTGCTCTAGAAATACCGCCAACAGACAGAGATAGATATACCATAGGGTAGAATTCTGCCATTGTTCCTGCAAAGACCAGTTAGCTAGGTCTTTGATTTAGTGCATTAGCAGCAAATAAAAGGGGATGGATGGGCTGTAGGCTCATGGTGCTTGAATGGAAACATTGTACGTGCTGGTCAGCCTGCAGCTGGGCTGCTTGTATTTTGGTCAGTGTGTAAAAGCACCCTTGGAAAAGCACCAGGATTGAAGGGAAGTGACAAGATCAAGAGTACAAGGACTGAGAGAGCTGCAGCAGGAGGAATTTTCATTTTTACTCCCATGCCATGCTGATAAAGGTTTGTGGTTGCTGGCTTGTTGTTTTTTTTAATCATACTTGTATCTCCTACTTTTCCCTAAGGGTAAACAAGGTCTAACTGCAGGTTAGGGCTTAGCTAGTATGAGGTGTCTTGTCTTGAACTTACTTTTGACCATAGCACACGTAAAACTTGCTTTGAAAATGAGTATATGACAATTTCCAACATGCAAATCAAACAGATTGTAGAGTTCTGATTTGTTTAAAATTTCAGATCCATGTTTAACAGTTCAGAGCTATCTGCACCTCTGACAAACTGGGTCAAAAATCTCTTGAGAGCAGGCTTTTCTGTGAGATATCTGGCATTTCTGTTTCTGGAACACAAGAGCAGTGGGTTTCCTGGTGTTCCAGCTAGAAATGATCCTAAGCCAAACCACCTCTGGATAGCCTTGAACTTTGGGGAAGTTCAGCTGTATCTGAACATTCTGTTTGCACTCCATCATTATAGTGGACCAAACTGCCACTCCAGACCCTTCCAAATATAGATTCAGATCTGAACTTCATGGCTCAGGCTGTTTCTAATTCTGGTGCTTCCAGTTCTGGTTGGAACCTGAAAGTGTGAGGCCATGTGAACATTTTTTTTAAAAAAAAAAAAAAGCTCAAACACTGTTTAAAGACTTTTGAATTTCAGAGACTAAAAAGGGTCAAAGATCGAAGCACGATTCTGACACCTTAACGAATTGCTCTGTGAGTGGGATCAATGCTCATGGCGGGGGAAGAAGCTGTACCCTGTAAAGTGGTTTAGTAGTAGTTGCAGTCCCTCTGCATGCTGTGGAGGTCAAGGAGGAATTCTGCTTTCCATTGTTCCTTGTGTAGCCCTGTTTCTGACATGCGCCATAGAGGTATGATCTAGCCCTTAGACTGGAAGCTCCTCAGGTCAGGAATCCATCTTTATCTCTGTTACAAAAAGCTATGCTTGTTGACAACTCTAACTGAATGAAATACTATTACTAATTGCATTCCGTACTGGATTACACAGTCTAGAAAGGACATATCTGTTGACAGCAAGCCATAGATAGTGAGGCTCATAACCTCCAGCTAGTTCTGTTGTTAGAGGAAGATGGCCAGAGACAGAAAATGCAAACCAATATTAATGCCCAGTTGAAATTACCCCAATCCACTGTGAGATCCTGAAGACTTTATTTAAGTAGAAAATGAGCATGAACACACTGAAAATGTGACAGGCGGGGTTTAAGGAACACCTTCTAGATTGGGGGTGCAGTGGTATTGTCTGGTCACATATTTTAGGATTTATGTTACTGGCCAATCTTCAGAAAGTTAATTGAAAGTCCTGGTTAACCACAGGTCTAGTTTTACCCTTGGATGTGTATGACTTGTTGTATTGAACAGGAGTCAGGCAGGCATGTGCATCTGAGGAAAGAATTTGACCCTAATCTACATTAAAGTTGTGTCACATTATGAAATTGCTATGTGTGTGTATACACTGTAAACCATACAAATGCAAATCATTGTTAGCCAAATGAATTTTTATGAATGTAAACTGTTGTGGTGATTCAAAATGCAAAGCTGGGGAAGGCAGTGGGGAACTGAGGACCAAGAGTAGAATATAGAGTATTGGGAAATAAACTAGTTCAATGAGAGTTAGGCACCTAAATATCTTTGAGGAGCTGGGCCTGAGCACCTAACTCTATTAGGCTCCTTGGGAAAGCTCAGCCTACATGTATGTTTGTACTTTTTGAAATGTCTTTTGAAAAGAAATGTTGACTTACAAAATCTCACTTGACCACCGTAAATTTTTTGCCAGCCATGGTTGTAAGGAAAACAATGTCTCTCTTAAAAATTTGATCATTCACAGCCAATCAGCAATCCTCGTTGATACATGAGGAAAACAGAAAATTCCAAGCAGGGATTGTTAATTTTCTTATCTGAAGGATGTTGCTTCTCACCAGCTCAGTCACTTCTTAATACAGTGTTGTAATGAGAGTGTTGATGAGCCCAACCGAGCTCAGAAATGAAATGTGAGCCCACAGTGTTCCATCCAGATGGAGAACACACCCACTTCCATTATGTTTGGCACAGAAGATATTGTTTCAGGTGCCCATGGACATTGCTAGGAGTGGGCTGGTTTCAGAAAAGCTGTCCCATTGGAAAACTGTATCTCTGTCATCCTAGATGGGTGTTTTCTTTCAAGGGACATATACCATGGATGAGAATATAAAGGTTCTATGGATGAGGTGAACCCCAGTGCTTTCATCACAGACCTGAATGGCATAGATGGGGCTGGGAAAGAACTGACATCCCAAACTGGATATTTTGTCTTAGTCAGCCAAATCCAGGTAGGGTATTGGATATGGAAATTTGGTGAGTTGAACGCATCCTGCCTCAGTTTGACATCCTTCTGCCATTCTGAATAGATCTTGTGGGCCAGCTATAGATCTCAATCACTTGAGTGTAACTCTGGGGTAGCTCCATTGGAGTTACTTCAGATTTATGCTAGAGTAACTGAGGTCGGACTCTGGCCCACAATGACATTTCCATTACAGGAGCTAGTTGCACAAGGTCTGTAACTGCACTATATATCAATAACAATCCCACACAGGGCTTGCTGCTGCTCCACTGAGGTCAATGGCCAAACTCCTATTGACTGCAATGGAAACAGGGATCCCTTGGTGGATTAATATTCGGTTTCATTTATTTATTTTATTGATTTGACGAATGTCTATTGCCATAGCAGCTATTGGCCTTCAGTTAAAATAGGAATTCAGCAACTGAAATTCCATTCTGAGTTTTCTTTACAACGAGAAACACATTAAAATAACCAGCTTTATCTGATGCCAGCTGTCATGAAAACCTACACTTATGCTCTTCTAAATTTTAATTTTTCACTTCATCAGCCCTCAGTAACATAACCAAAGTTACAAAGGAATTTCAGAGCTGGAAAAAAAATATCCATGTGTTAATTAGTTATGTGTGGTTTGAGGAGAGCACAGGCAATTTAGATTCACATGTGTGCATCTCAATGAACTTAAATGAGATAGTCATTGCCAGAAAAGTGCTAACTCTAGGGAGGAAAAATATATAAGGTAAAATTTTGCCCTGCAATACATTAACGCACATCTTGAAAGAGACGAGTAAATGGTCTGCGGTGTGTGATGCTCTCTAGAATTATCTTCTCTGGGAATCGATCTGGAAGAACACTAATAACCTGATTTTCAGAGGTGTTAAATTCTGTAGCAGCTGCCATTGGCTGCAGACACGTCTAGGAAGATAGAACTCATAAAGAGACATATCTAAGTCCCAATTAAGTCAATGGAAAGCCTCTCATTGACTTGAATAGGAGTTGGATGAAGCTCCAAGTGAGTGTGGCTTGACCAAAAGTGAACATTCCTTCCAAATTGTAAAGGTCCTTCTTTGTTACTCTACCAAAAACGATCATTGTTCAGAAACTGTATTTGGGTAAGTTATTCTATGTTCGATGTGGAACAACAACTGGACTAAATGGGTACGCATTTGTGTAGGCAAAAAGTAGCAGCATACTGTGCTACTTGTTCAGTGACGCAGTATTAAAGGTGAATGACTCAACAGTCCAGAAAGGAAGGTCATCTGTCTAAGAGAGGGTAGCTGTTGATCACCATCACCTTGTATTCTCTCTCTCAGCTAGATATTCCGTGGAGTCAGTCGTGCACACATTTACTAATCATGCACATGTCAAAATCTTTTCTCCCTCTCCAGCATCCCTCTGTCCTTGTTTCTGGCTAACCAAGAGTTTCTGAAACATCATAGTGAAAACATGGCAGCTGCTGCTTAGCAGGTTGCAATTAGAAATGTCAAGGACACGTCTGTGGGATGATGCCTGTCTCTTTCCTAGAGGGGTATGGCATCTAAATAGACAGCCTCTTTGGGGACTTGCCCTTAGAATCTTGCCCCATGGAGTGAATTAGTATGGTAATGCTATGAGGGGATGAACATAGACATGGGTGGAAGGGGGCTGTGAGATTTTTGTTAAATTTTGTGCATTTAATCACTTCCATGAGCGAATGAACACATGAAGACCATGGCTGCCTTCGTCAAGGGCATTAATGATCTTTCCACAGGTTAAAACAAAATCCCTTGGGGTCTTTGAGACCACTGATCATTCTCTTGTCTTCTGATTTTGTAATAAACTGTGACCACATACACCTTTAAACATCATGTGCATCATTTGGGTTTGAGTCCTGGGACCTGCCGCAGTGAAACATAAGCTCCTTCACACTTGAGCTAAGTAAAATCTGCTTTAGCTGTGAGAAAGTAGAAAGATCTTGTAGTTGCTGGGACCAACCATTAGTGGGAAATGTGATCATAGGCCCTAAGAGTATTACTCTGAAATGTGCTGAGCACCCTAGGATGTGCTGCCATAGGAGTTGAGGGCGCTCCTCACCTGAGAGGAGCATTCTGCACCTTCCAGGACTAACCAGCCAATCAAACAGCTAGAGGTGGAAAATAAATGTTGTCATGAACATTTTGTTCCCAGAGCTTTCCTTCCTGGGCACAATCACGGCCATTTAGCTGCTAAGACCAAAGGGTCAAAAAACCAAAATATGTATTGCAGCTATTTCTCAGGGAGACACCAAGGAGAAAGAACTCTTTACTGAAGGGTAAAAAAAAGACAGCAGTAATTTTGACATCAAAATAAACTGACTCATTTTGAAAGCTGCCCTAAGTCCCCTCCCCTCACTCTGACATCCTCACCTGAAGGCCAGTGATTTATGACAGCATATTTCATTGGTTCCTATAAGGAATCTTTTTCAGCGCAAACTGCCATCCCCTGCCATAGAGTGGCTTGTGCAGGTCCAGACGGAGGGAGGCAAGCTGCTAAAAGGTAGTGATTGCAGCACTGATCTCTTGCAGGCTCTGCAGTGTGAGGAGGTGGTTCTGCATCACAATGAACTTAATTGAACGAGAAATGCCATTGATTTTCTTTTCAACCCTCCCCATTGCTTACAGCAATGGTGCTCAGCACCCTCTGCTCATGCCAACCTGCAAAGTCGCACAGTGGGCAGAGAAAGGAGATTTTTGTTTTTGCTACAATTAGCATTTTTTATGGGTGAAAACAAAATGTAAGTTCTCTAGGCTTGGAACTATCAGTATGGAAAAGCATTGCCTGTAGAATAACAGCTTTAGGAGATTGAGGAAGCGGGTTACGTGAGAAATCCTAGCTTACTTTACACTCTTCTGGTCATGAAGTGAAATTGTTCTCAGCTTTACCTGTTTGTTGAAAGTTGTGAAATGACACAATTATCAAACTATTGAAGAATCCTAAAAGGTCATTCTGTACCTAGACAGATAAAGGTGCATAAACTGCCTCAAGTCTTTAGGGAACCGGAAAGGAAAACATTCCATACTTTGATAATTGAATCATTGTCCTTTTTTTGCTTTGTTAGGAAAGTATGTTAACACACAGTTGCACATTTGAACAGCTAGTGATTTTCTATAGAACTTGTTAGATGCACCACAGAATATAATTATGCCGTTGCTGTTATTTGTAACAATATAGCAAATATTGGGGTTTTTGGTTTTGGTTTTTTTGGTCCCCGCAGTGAAATTTTGTTGTTTTTTTTAATTACAATTTAGGAAGAACATTGGGATATTCTGGCAAAAATCAAAACTCCCAACCGCAAC
This sequence comes from Trachemys scripta elegans, assembly GCF_013100865.1. Classification (NCBI taxonomy): domain Eukaryota; kingdom Metazoa; phylum Chordata; order Testudines; family Emydidae; genus Trachemys; species Trachemys scripta. The sequence continues at coordinate 168,744,857 of NC_048299.1, forward strand.
ACTGTAATAGGTTCTTTGCAAAGCACAGCTCGTCTTGTTTCTTATGTCACAGATTGTAAGATCCTTGTAGCAGTGACTATGAGCAGAGTTCTCAGTGTAAAGGGGCCATAAAGCTGATCTACCCAATCGCCTGAGGATTCCCCTCTGTAAACAAAAGGAATGTCCAGGTGGTGTGGAATTCCTTATCAACCCACTCCCAGCATTAGCACAGAGAGAGTTCCCCTATGCTGGCTCTGTTGATCCCTGGCTGTCAAAACAGCCTTGTGGTGCTATGAGCAGTTGGGTGCAATTGAGAGCGAACTTGCTACTGGGTTGGGCCTTGGGCTCAAGATTTGGCCTGTGCTGCAGAATTTGGGAAACATTCATTTCCCTCCAGTTTATGTTTTCTTGCCGTCTGAGAAGTAGTCAAGTAGATAAAGAGCACGTATCTGCTGTTATAGAAGTTTTGTCAGTGGGAGGCTTCTCGGTCTTTTGGCTGAGGGGGTGAAAACATTATCTAAAATCTAATTCATGAACATCACACAGATACTGTGAGCAGTATCTCCTATTGTAATGCTGTATGCTTGTGTAGCCATGTTGCTATGATGCATGCACTCTATGTAAGGGGGAAAATGCACTGCAGACTTGTTATTTAAAATGGATGGTGAGCTTTACGTCTGGTTGTATTTCAGCTAATGGACTTGTCATTAAAGAGTTGAAATTCAAGTGAATGGTAATATTATTGCTGGCATTTCTATGAAGATACACAGACCTGGCTTGAACACTTTATGTAAACCTTTCATTCTGTTTTTCTGGTGACTGTCCACATTCGGAAAACATTTACAAAAAATCAGATCTGAAGTTTACAGTATCAAAATGAGCTGTTTGATAATTGATCCTAACTGAACCTGAATGCTTAATAATTCTGCTATTCAAATAAGAGAAAACATGATTAGTGATGACAATACAGTTGAAAACTCTTTCTGAAGGTTTAATCTGATGATTGCCAGAAGTACATTTCAGTTTCCTAAGGATGAAATTTACAAGTGTATAGGCTACCAACGTTGTTTAAATAGGACTGGAATTTCCCACTCTGAATTCAGGGGCAGGGTGTTGGGTATTTGCTCAAACAGGCAGCCATTCACTGTAGTAGCAACCATGATTCTCTGTGTACCTCATGTTCTGGAGGGTTTATTAAGGTCAGCAGATCTATGTTGTTTGCAGTCAGTTCCCTGGCCACATCCCACAGCTCAGATCCCTTGGTCCCAGGGAGAAAGCTGCTTTGAGGCTGAGGTCCAAGGCATGCAGGAGGCTAGCGTTCAGATACATGGTGAGCTACATTCACCAGAATACATTGGCTGCTTTGTCTCACTCTGACAACGCAAGGAACTGGAATCCTGGCTTTGTGGATGTTCAGCGTCATCAGAATTTTGCTGGCCAGAAATAAAATGAACAAATTTTCTTTCCTGACCCATCACGTAACAGGGGTAGTATCCCTCTGAATTTTCCTACAAGCTATTGGCATTGCTGAGATATCAGAGAAGGTAAAACCATCTACATAACTACAGTCCCCACAGTCATTTCACTGCATATTGGCCATTCTGCAGCAGTGGATTTGACTCTGAGTGGGAGTCACTCTGTTGACTTCTCTGCAGGTGGATTGGACCCTAAGATGGAGGTTTTCAAAGACACAAATGGGAGCTGAGTCCAATTCCTATTGACTTTCAATGGCAGTTGGGTGCTAAACTCCCATTTGTGCCTTTGAAACTCTCCCCCTACCTGCATAAACTGATTTTGCTTTTATTGTAACTAATATGTTTTCTATTGTTAATGTTTTCAATATTTTCAGTATGGTCCATAACGACTGTATGAAGGGATAGAACCACTTTGCATATCTCAAAAGTCAGATCAGTATTCAGATATAATAGAACTAAAAGAGCTAACAGTTTCCACTCTACTGCTTGTAAAAGAAGCTCTCAGTGACATCACCAATAGTGTTTACAAGTCTAGCAGTTTGACAGTCTTGAAATGAAATAAAGTGAAATGGTGAGGCAGAGAGCTTAAAAATAAAAATGTCCAATATGTTATGGAACCTCTAGTGATTCCATAGTGAGGTTTGCAACTAGTTTTCCATTGTAAGCCCAAATTTTCTAACTTTCTGAAAAGAAGTTGCTTTCCCTCTGCAATTTCTCAATTATTTTCTCTTGCCAGAAGAGGATTTTTGTGTTTGGAAAGTCTGATGTTAATTATAAAAGGAGTCTTGGAGATAATTCTAAACATGAGAAGGGTGTTTTGAGGGTTTTTTTTAGCATCTTATCTCAAAATTGGCTAGATGTAGAAACTTGGGATATGATTATTCAGCTTTCCTTAACAAAAACGTATTCCCCTTGATTGTTTTTATCAGGGATATTGGTTAATTGTTAGAGTCATGTGTTATGGGAGAGGCTGAGGGAACTGGGCTTATTTAGTCTGCAGAAGAGAAGAGTGAGGGGGGGAATTTGATAGCAGCCTTCAACTACCTGAAGGGGGGTTCCAAAGAGGATGGAGCTAGGCTGTTCTCAGTGGTGGCAGATGTCAGAACAAGGACCAGTGGTCTCAAGTTGCAGTGGGGGTGGTCTAGATTGGATATTAGGAAAAACTTTTTCACTAGGAGGGTGGTGAAGCACTGGAATGGGTTACCTAGGGAGGTGGTGGAATCTCCATCCTTAGAGGTTTTTAAGACCTGGCTTGACAAAGCCCTGTCTGGGATGATTTAGTTGGGGTTGGTCCTGCTTTGAGCAGGGGGTTGGACTAGATGACCTCCTGAGGTCTCTTCCAACCCTAATCTCCTATGATTTGAACTTTTAGAAACTCTCTCTGCTCTGGACAGAGTTTTTAATCTGTTGGAAGTTTACATAATTACTGACATCCATTTTAAAAATAACAGTCCTAGCTGTGATAGGGTGCTATCTCTTCAAAGGAAGAGCATGCTGGTAAACCCTCACCAGACTATAAAATAAGAGGACAAATGAAAAAGTAGTATTGGGCAAGTCCTGGTGAAGAAAAGACATGCTGGACTCTTAAGACCTACTACGAGAACCAATTTTAGAGGTATAGCTGATTTCTTTTTTTTGTATGTTTCTTTCTCTTTTTTTGCTAATTAACTCTAGATCAGTACTTATATGGCCACCATCAGCATAATATCTGAATGCCTTGTAGTTATTAATGGATTTTATCCTCACAACATCCATTTGAAGCAGAGATATACTAGCTCCGTTTTACAGATATGGAACTGAGGCACAGAGAGATTATGTGATTTACCCAAGGTCACACAGGAAGTCTGAACTGAACTCAGATTTCTTGAGTCCCAGTCTAGTGCCCTTCCCACTCAACCCTCCTTTCTACTTTGTATTTGGCTTCATTTGGCCCTGTATTCCTTGAGCCCTTGCAGCTCTTAGGCTAGCTAGAGGCTCCAGAAGAGCATGTATCACATTGGACCTCTTTGTTACAATGCTATTGTTACCCCTCTTGAGTCAAATGGTTAGCCAAACTTTGGGGTCTTGTGAGTTGTTTCCATTAGAAGGAGAAATTGATCATGGAGTCAGGTACTGTTGTAATGCAATGCTGTTTATTACAAAGAAAGTACATAAAGTTCTGTTTCCCTGAAACCCAGAGGAATCCAGACAGTGCCCCTGCTCACAGTTCCAAGCCTCTTTCCAGCCAGGGAGGTTTTGGGTAAAATGCTATCTCTGCTTTCCCTCAGGACTGTGTTTTCAGTGCTTTTCTTGATGTCTGCTTGGCTTTTTTGGCTGCTTTTCTCTACCGGTTCTCTAGTTGCTTCTGAGTGCTTCTGTTCGCAGACATATCCACCTCCGTCAAACAATACCCGTGAAACCCCTCCGCCCACACAGCTCAGTTTCTAACCCCACCTGCGTGTGGCTGTGTTTTGGGTGGTGACTCCTATTGCTTCATCTGTCACTCCAAAAAGGAGCTTAACTGTTTCTTACATTACCCTGAATGAAGAGCATCTATTCGACCACCAGCTTCAGCCTTAACTCGTAACAGTGTCCTCTAATTGCTAAGGCTGAACATTTAGTCGGGTTTTTTTTCACTATCATGGGCTATTAGAAGATCTTCTTCAATCCTCTTCATAGTTGTGCTCCCTCCTGTGACAGCTGCTAGCCATCCGAGCTTCCATCTCCTGTTCCTCCTTGTCTCTGCTGACACCACCGCAGACGCACATCTACCTGTCTTCTGTAGGGACACCTGGCAGCTCCATCTGCTCATCGCTCTACAGACTGCTCTCTGATTCCTGCTCTTTGATTCAGTAACTGCCCCACCAGTACTGCTAAAAGGAATCATCTTTCATTCAGAGATCTCAAAGCACTCTTTAAGGGCAATCAGTAAGGTAAGTACCAGCGTTCATTTCCTTGTAGGGAAGGTCAAGCAATTAAAGTAGTAAGCACTGAAATGTACATAAAAATGATGATGAACATACTGTAGATACACAGATTTAAAAGAGAGCAATCCAGAAACAGTTGCATGAATGTAACAGAAGATTCTGAGGCTATGATATTACACTTCTACCCCAATATAACGCGACCCGATATAACACAAATTTGGATATAACGCAGTAAAGCAGTGCTCCGGGGGGGAGGGGCTGCGCACTCCGGCGGATCAAAGCAAGTTTGATATAACGCAGTTTCACCTATAACGCGGTAAGATTTTTTTGGCTGCCGAGGACAGCGTTATATCGAGGTAGAGGTGTGACACTTACACACACACANACACACACACACACACACACACACACACACACACACACACACACACAAAATACAAAATCTCTTGTATATTCTATTCTAGGTCCTTGAATGTAGATGACTGTCTGGAATCACTAGGCAAAGTACTCTTAGTATTATTAGCCTGAAATTGCTTCCTGAGAAAGTGATTGAACTTAGAAAGTCAGAGTGGAGAATTCCACTGAGGAGTTACAGAACTGATGAGGGACATAAAACCATTCATTACTCCTTGGGTCTGAGGAAAATTAGGCAGAAGTAGAGAGTTTATGTTGAACCACATTCTGAACATTTGAGGCACTAAGAGAAATTTGTACCAAATAGATAGTTAACACACTGAGCCTTACTTAAAGGGAAGAAAATTGTGTAAACACCTAGGATTCATGACCCTTGGCTCCTTAGGGGCTGGTCTGGGCTGGTCCCTGATGCAAATTAGCTGTTCTAAGTTGGTCTCCAATCCCTTCAGGCTGTTCTGGCAACTGTGGTTAGAAAATGTAATGTTTGCAGGTGAAAGTGAAGGGAGGGTCTGTGACAGGGATACCCAGGCTTGGGAGTCACCTTGTTACTCTTCTGCTGCTAGCACGAGGGAGTCTTGCTTGTGGTAGCTAAATGTTAGCTCCCTGCCACCACCAGCCTGTCAGCTACTTAAGCACTCTTCTTCAGGTTATGCCAGCACTGCCCTTGCCTTGCAGGTTAGCAATAGGGGCACTTCAGTCCCGGAGACCCCTTGAAGTGTTCCCCTGTGATATCCAGAACCTGACACTGGCTGCTCACAGAAACCCTAGATCCTCTGCTCCCAGAGGAGCAGTGTACCCCAGTTTTATCTTAAATCACTGCTCCTGCATAACATACAGTACTTGGGAGCACTTGTAATAAAACAAAAGAAGTTTTAGTTAAGAAAGAATGGAAGTTCCACTAGAAACAAGAAACTGATGGGAAAAGATGGTTATGATACAAAATAAAATAATTAAATGTGAACTAGGCCTACACTTATTAATAGTTACCTTTTCCTATCTAATAAAGTAGGTTTCCCCCCAAAGTTCAGTCTGTTGTAGAGCTGGCTGGCTTCACAGAAACCAGGATCCAATCTTTCATGACATCCCCGCTCAACAAGATGTCTCCTCAGTTAATGGATACAGAGCATCTGTCTCCACTGTGTAATATACTGAATCTGTCTTTTGTCTTTATTCCCAGACAGGGTGATCCCCTGTCTGTTATATCATTCTTTTTTACTTCCAAGTGGGTTCAGTGTTTATAGTTTATCTTTGATGGTTTTCCATTGACTTTTCTGGGTTGTTGCAACAGTGGACAACTGAGTAATACATTATGTAATCAGCTAGCGGGGGACGGGTGACAACTCCCTCCCACTTGAATAGGCCATCACTCAGACATATAATTCCCTGGTGATTCACTTTCACACCGAGACCATTAGGGTGTAATTTAATATAGTTACATTATTCCTTAAATATTACCAGTACACACATCTCGCAATGATTGAGTACTGATAAGTTAAAAGCTTTCAGTAGTGATCTCATACGCTACCTTCCATGGATAAATACCATGGAGGTGGTGTATTAGATGGAGTGAGTTTGTCAAGTCTGAGACAGGAGTTGCTTGTAAAGAACAGTGAACCCTTTGTCTGTCAGCACCAATGGACCTCTGTGTCCCAGAGTCATTAAAAAAAGATGTAGCCTGAGCTAAATTTTGCCTGTCGATGCACATGTGTTGGCAACAAAGCACAAGATGTTAATAAAACCCTTGTTTACTGTTACAAGTCTATAGTTAAGTGTAGTGCAATATTTTGCATCAAGTTATCACTGGCTTGCTCCCATTGTAATAACTATCATAATAAAACTTTAGAATGTCTTCCAGGATCAGGAAGAAGGCCAGATGATCTTGGGGGATCCTGGGGTCCAAGGAAATGTCAGCCATGATGGTAAAGCTTGCTCTTTCCACTCCATCCAAACTCTTTCAGTGACCTTCAGATAAACAGTGTTCAAGAAGGGTGGCAGCCTCATCCCGTGAACACAAACCAATTTACCAAAGCACATTTTGGTGATTTCAGTTATAAATATTTCCTCCTGTTTCTCAGGTCTTTCAGCTTATTGTCATGTCAATCTGTGATTAGAGTACAGGCCTCTCCACAACAGTGTGTACATGTGCGCACACACACACACACACACACACACACACACACACACACACACACACCTCCCACTGAAGCCAGTATAAGCCACATGTGAACATTTTAGACTGGTCTAAACACAAAGTTGCACCAGTTTAACTATGAGATGCAACTCCAGCCATGGAGTAACTTTCTAATTCTTCTATCAAATGCTCCGTAATTGTGGGATCCATCTAATTGATGTTGAGCTTGTCAGTCTTGAGTTTCCCAATAGTCCTGATAGTCGTGGGCCTCCTCCCTCCAGGCCTGTTTTAGACAGTAAAACTAATCAAGTTTACACATTCATTGTAAAGTGAATGTAATTGGATTCCAAGTGAATTTAGACTTGTGCAGAGTATCACAGTGAGAACTCAGGAGACTGAAGTGCTCTATTCCCACAGTTGGGATGGTTCAGGCAGCTCCAGCACAAGCTTTCCAGCATTGTCCCCCCTCACTTGCCCCAGCTATCCGCTCCCCTCTTATGGAGGTGGATTAGCTACATGGATGGGAGAATCCCTCCTGTCAGCTTAGGCAGTGTCTACACTGCAGTTCAGCCGCTGGAGCATTTTAAGTGTAGGCAGGCCCTTTCAGTCACTTCTGCCCTGGGCTGGATTTGAACTGGTGATATAGAACTGAAAAGCTGTGAATCCCATCACTGATGCCCTGAGATGTTCAGTCCATCCATTCCTGGACAGGCAGGGATGGTGTCCCTAGCCTCTGTTTGCCAGAAGCTGGGAATGGGCGATAGGAGATGGATGACTTGATGATTACCTGTTCTGTTCATTCCCTCTGGGGCACCTGGTATTGGTCACTGTCGGAAGACAGAATACTGGGCTAGATGGACCTTTGGTTTGACCCAGTATGGCCCTTCTTATGTTCACTTCCAGGGAAATCACTGAGGTAACAAAAATGTTATTGCCTTGAAACAACACCAGCCCCAGGACAAAACCCCTAGAGCTCCCTGTAGCTTTAAATTTGGGACCAGTTAGCATTCCTAGTGGAGCCCTGATATCCAAGAGGATGTGGCCAAGGTCCTGCCTCCGTTGTGGCTGCCTGTGTCTTGCTGTGGGACAGCATTTTGTACCTTTCTGCACACTCCTCCCCAGAGCTCCCTGTAGGCAGGATTCCTCAGGGTACTTCTGTTTGGCTGCTATATCTCTGCACTCCTCAGAGGAGCTGCATGGCATCAATTTGCTCTTTGTGCTCCTGTCCAAATGTGCTTTTAATCTAATAAAGAGACTACTGCAGGGATTACAAACCATAAAATGTGGCATTTTTTTTCCTCCTGACATTCTATAACATTGCCCTTCACTCTAGCTGCCAAAAGCCAGCATCTGCTTCTCTCATTCCCCTGCTGTTTCCTGGGTATGCTGAAGGAGGCCCTGCTTTCTGATTACCGGGAGCACTTCCCCCTCTCCTGCACCTGCATCTTCCTTCTTCCATATTACTGCCCTTGCTCCATTTTACAAAGCCTGACTTAGAAAGGGATGGGAGAATTAACTCTTTCCTTGCCGGTACTATTTGCACACGAGCTGAGTTGGTGGGATTATGTCATAAGAAGTCCGCAGCCTCCTCATCTTTATTCTCCTTCCCCGCCTTTTTATCCTCTTTTCCTTTCATTCTCCAACACTTCTTCCTTCCCCATCTCACCTCTTCCCTTCATCTCTCTCCTTCTCACCCCCTTCTTTTTTTAAAGGCTTATATCTTCTGCAGTCAGCACCCACAGCCGTTCGAGGATGACATGATCCCATGCACCTGGCCAGGTTTGTCAGTGACACACTTCCAGCAGAAGGCAGTGGTTGGCAGGACATCCCATGCCCATATTTTTAACCCTGAAGTCTCTGCGTTCCACTAAAGTAGTGCGTCGGGAACAGCTCAAAGGTTACAGCGTGGATTGTTTTGCATCCCCTTATTTTCACTGAGCTGGCTCTCATCATCCAGTTCTGCAGCTCCTCAACATTTACCCCCACCTCCTAGCTCTTCACTCCTCCATAACAACCTCTGGGATACACAGCCAGCATGTAACTGCAGCCCGTTCCCTGTGGTAACTAGCACAGCTGCTAAACATACGCTGGTCATATTAACCGAGCCCAAATGGCCCCTGGGGCCTCAAGCAAACCCTTCCCACAACATCCACAAACTGAACTTACTGCAATAAATTGCCAATGAAAAGCATCATCTCAAAGGAGCTAGGATTGTTAACTCTCAGTTTCTCCTCAATTTGAGACCACAGCTAGTTTCTCCTGCGCAGTGTGTAATATCCTGGCTTGCAAGCAGTCCCATTGCAATCAATGGGACTATATGAGAGACAAAGCACTGTTATTCACTGTGAGTAGTAGTGGCAGGATCTGGCCGTAAGGCTTCTACTGAGCGCTAAAACTAATGTCCAGAATCTTTGGCTTCTAAGTAGACAGCTACGTGATGCAGCTGTAATTAGGCCTCTGAGTACTGAATATTGACACGCCTTCCTATCAGTTAAACTGGAAGAACCATTCATTTTGGCTGTAAGTATCTTGACTTGTAAAAAATCCAGTTTAATTATTGAATCTGGGTGAAATTCAGCCCAATTGAGAAGTGAATTCTTATCATCACCCTGATGGGCTGACTAAACTTCTTTCCCCTTAATGAGTTTTGTGATTGACTGATTTTATTTAGTGTGTGTGTGTGTGTGTGTGTGTGTGTGTGTGTGTGTGTGTGGTGCTTGATGGTCGGTTACAAAGCAATTTTTCTTTACCTTAATTCTATCCATATAGAATCCTATTTGTTGACAGCACTTCTCCCGTTAGCAACCAGTATCAGTGCCGGTGGTGCATCTAACTCATTTGAAGTGAACGTCACCTCTCAATGATGTGATATTATTTGGTGGGCCGTGTAGTGAGTCGGTGTGGCTCCCCTCCTGCCCAGCAGAGGGAGTGCCCTTACAGACACCCAAGTGGGCGGAGCCACCGACGCCTGTTCCCGCCCCCCAGAAGTCAAGGGGCGGGACAGGAGTTATAAAAGCCGGCCACCAGAGCTCAGTGAAGCCCCAGCCACCGCAGGGAGCAGACGTACGGCCGGGAGCTCGCGGCCGGCAGACCTCCGAGGCCCTTGCTCTAACTGGCCGGAGCTGCCCCGCGCCCACTACGAGGAGGAGCCACCAGAGCCTGTCTGCTCCCGTCGTTGCGTGGAGCCCTTGGAACTTCCCCACACCAGCCCTGAAGGCGAGACACCACCCGAGCCCCTCCGTCCCTGCTGTTACCCGGAGGAGCCGCCTGAGTGCAATTGGCCGGATTTCCCCGAGGAGCTGCCAGACCTGCCACCAAGCCTGGGCCGAGAGGAACCCATGCTGGTGGACTGGACTGGGCCCGGTACCACGGATGAGGTAGGCCCTGAGGGGGAACCTGGAAGTAGCCTGGGGGTAGCCGACCCCGGTCAGGCTGTAGACGCATATGAGCCGATGTCAGTGTGTTTCGGTCAGGACACCCCACTGACTTGCAGCGGCAGTGGCTGCTGCTAGGGCCCCGGACTGGGACGCAGTGGAGTGGGTGGGCCTGCGTCCCCCCTGCCACCCCTGCTCACGGGTGGCAGGCTTCCCCCTCACCCAACGCTCTGGTATAGAACCCTGGGCCTACCCTAATTATTATATTGTTGCTCAGCCCCTGCACCAAAGGGCCTGAGCTCCTTAACTGTGGCCTGTTGCTCAGCCCCTGCCCCAAAGGGCCTGAGCTCCTTAACTGTGGCCTTTTGCTCAGCCCCTGCACCAAAGGGCCTGAGCTCCCTAACTGTTATATTGTTGCTCAGCCCCTGCACCAGAGGGCCTGAGCCCCTTACCTGTTGTACTGTTGCTCAGCCCCTGTGCCAGAGGGCCTGAGCTCCCTAAACTGTTGTATTGTTGGTCAGCCCCTGCACCAAAGGGCCTGAGCTCCCTTGACCGTTGTACCGATGCTCAGCCCCTGCCCCAGAGGGCCTGAGCTCTTCATCTACCCTAGCATTGCTCAGCCCCGCACCGGAGGGCCTGAGCTCCCTAAACTGTGTGTCGCTCAGGCCTGTGCCAAAGGGCCTGAGCCCTGACCCCACGAACTATACCGCTTTTCCACCGGTAGTGAGTCGGTGTGGCTCCCCTCCTGCCCAGGAGGGTCGAGCCCCGGCACAAACCTTCTACAGGCCGCTATACAAGAATTTGGATAATTAGCTAGACTTATTTTAATCAAAGAGAGTAGCCTTTGAGCTGTAAAGAGCAGCTTTAATCTCAATCATCCATTCCCCCCCATCCCCTTTTTAAATACATACCCAGCCTCCTAAATGCAACTTTTCTATGTATGAGAAACCCAGAATAAAACAGTTTCATTGAGCAAAACCACTCCTCCAAACATCCGCCATGAGGATGCTATGGCTAGAATAGCTGAGACGATTAGGGCAAACCTGAGCCTACATATAACAGCTCTCTTTGATCACCCAAGAGCATGCTTGCTGTCAAGACAGCCATTGTGGGCCCTCTTGCCCTGCCAAGATTTTTCTATGACATCGATGTGCCAAGAAGAATTTTCTGCAACTGATGCCAGAACCCTGTCTCTTTTAACAGACCTGACCATGCATGTACCCAGCTTTGATTTGTTCATGGGGCCTTCTGAACTGATTTCAAGTGGGCCAGGATCAATGCACAGCCACCCTTCACACCTGGGGCCAATGAGAGGATCCCATGTGTGGCTGGGGCCAAAGACAGATGTCACACATCCAGGGCCGGTGCAGCCCATTAGGCCACCTAGGCGGTCACCTAGGGCGCTAGCATTTGGGGGGCAGCATTTTGGGTCCTTCGGCAGCGACCACGGTGGCTGGATCTTCGGCCACCCTGGTTGTCTTCGGCATTTAGGCAGAGGGAGCTGGGGCAGGTGGGTGCAGGGAGGGCTGCCTGCAGCAAGTAAGCGGGGGGGCGGCACGCAGGGGAACTCCCCGCCTCAGCTCATCTCTGCTCCACCTCCTCCCCTGAACACGCCGCTCCACTCTGCTTCTCTCCCTCCCAGGCTTGCGGTGCCAAAGAGCTAATAAAACTGAATGATGATCTTTGATGGGGGGAGAGGGGTGAAAGCTCAGCTTTAAAATTTGTCCTTTCCTCTACTCAACAGCCCACACTGAATGAATGTAAAACATTCCATGACTCGCACTCAACAGAAAGAGGGAAATGACTTGTGCCACTGAGTCACCCGAGGCAAACGTCACTATCCGATAAATAAAGCAATTTATTTTTGGGAGGCAAAGTGCCTTTTAACTGGTAGGATCTGCACTACCGCTGCATGTTTCCAATTGTGTGGCTCCCTGGAGGGAATGTATTCTAAGAACACCAGTTACTGGTACGTAACCTAGTTCTCTTGTGCTTCAGATCACATGCTCTTTTTACCAGCACCTCTGTCATAGTAAAGCAGGAAAATCACAGGATGTGCACATACTTATAAAGCTGTTCTCCTGTGATTCTGACCTGAGGATTCCAATCAAAGTCCTTGGATTGCTCAGTTATGGATTTACGATGCCCTCAACCAGTCCTACAGATAAACACAGGAGAGAGGGGTTGTTGTTAATAAGAGGTCCTGAATTAGAAACCTTGTGATATGCTGCTAGCTCAGAAAGTACATCGCAACCTTGTCAGCCACGTTAATAAACTTCAGTCACAGTGCTGACCTGCTGACAGGCTCGACAAGCTGCAGATGTCTTGCAGCTTTTGAATGAGGATTGGATGGAATGGAATTCACCTACAGAGCAGGCAATCTCCTTCAGGGCAGGTGAAATGATTATTATTGCCTTCGCACCTACAGGCCCCAGTCTTGGAGCAGGGCCCCATTGTGCTAAGTGGTGTACAAACAGAGAACAAAAAGATGTTTCCCTGCCCTGAAGAGTTTACAATCTAAGCATAAGGCCTTGGCTACACTTGCAGATGTACAGCGCTGTGAGTTAAACCTGACTTCGTGCAGCTGAGTAGGGAAAGCGCTGCAGTCTGTCCACACTGACAGCTGCCAAGCGCACTATCGTGGCCACATTTGCAGCAATTGCAGTGCTATTGGGAGCGGTGCATTATGGGCAGCTATCCCACAGAGCACCTCTTCTCATTCTGGCGCCATGGGTTGTGGGAAGGGGGCGTGGGTGTGGAGGATTCTGGGTCCTGTCCCAACGCCCCGTGATGCATCGCTTTGCATCCCAGAAATCCCTTTGTTTCCATCCACCTTTGGTGCCATCGTTCAACGATTTCTGTGCAGCGCGATCTGTCTGCGGGAAATGGAGTCCAAACTGCTGAGGTGTACGCTGATGAGTCTCGCCAGCACGTCACATTTGGCTATCGAACTATTCCTTAAGATTTAAAGTGACAGTGAGGGTGAGGAGTCAGACGATGCTATCGAGACGCGTAACGCGTACGACACGAAATTGCTTGTGGCATTCACGGACATGCTCAGCACCGTGGAACACCGCTTTTGGGTTCGGGAAACAAGCACCGAGTGGTGGGATCACATCGTCATGGAAGTCTGGGATGACGAGCAGTGGCTGCAGAACTTTCGGATGAGAAAAGCCACTTTCATGGGACTGTGTGAGGAGCTTACCCGCACCCTGCGGCACAAGGACACGAGATTGAGAGCTGCCCTGCCAGTGGAGAAGCGGGTGGCTATTGCAATCTGGAAGCTGGCAACTCCAGACAGCTACCGGTCGGTCGCAAACCAGTTTGGAGTGGGAAAGTCGACTGTTGGAATCGTGTTGATGCAAGTTTGCAAGGCCATTAATCGCATCCTACTCAGAAGAACCATGACTCTGGGTAACGTGCAGGAAATAGTGGATGGCTTTGCACAAACGGGGTTCCCTAACTGTGGAGGGGCAATAGATGGGACGCACATTCCTATTCTGGCACCACCACCCCTAGGATCGAGTACGTTAATCGGAAGGGGTATTTCTCTATGGTTCTCCAGGCGCTTGTGGATCACCATGGGCGTTTCATTGACATTAACACAGGCTGGCCCGGAAAGGTGCATGACGCACGCATCTTTCGGAACACTTGGCCATTCAGGAAGATGCAGGCTGGGACTTTTTTCCCAGAGCGGAAGATCACGGTAGGGGAAGTTGAAATGCCCATTGTGATCCTTGGAGATCCCGCTTACCCATTAATGCCATGGCTCATGAACCCCTACACAGGGAGCCTTGACAGCAGCAAGGAATGGTTCAACTACAGGCTAAGCCGGTGCCAAATGACTGTGGAGTGTGCCTTTGGCCGTTTAAAGGCCCGCTGGCGATCTCTGTATGGGAAGCTGGACTTGGCCGAAAGCAGCATCCCCGCGGTTATATCCGCATGCTGTGCCCTCCATAATATTTGTGAAGGGAAGGGTGAAAGCTTCACTCAGGCATGGACCTCCGAGGTTCAACACTTGGAGGCTGAATTTGCACAGCCAGAGAGCAGGGCTATTACAGGGGCCCAGTGCGGGGCTGCAAGGGATGCCTTGAGGGAGCAATTTGAGGCTGAAAACCAGCAGTGATATCTGGTGCCCTGCACGGGAGTGAAGTGCAGTAGTTCCAATCTTTAGGAATCAGTGTCTGCTTAGCAGACAAGCAGACTTGCAGTGCCTGTTTATTTCCTGGGCTAAGGAGTCTTTTACTTTATGGAATAATAAAGAATGTTTTCAAAGCCAAAGAATCCATTTATTGAAAAGTAAAAAAAATTATTTATTGAAAAGAAACAAGGGGGTGGAGTGGGAAACAGTGCAATCACAGATTCGTGTATGTCCTGTCTGGTGTGCTGTGCAGTGAGTGCTGCACTTCAGGGCAGCTATACTGCATGGTGATGGAGGTTGAGTGCAGAGGGTAAGGGTCGTGGTCTTCAAGGTTGGGTGGTGAAGATACTGGTGTTGGAGGCAGTGGGTGGCGTGAAGAACACGGAAGTTGGGGAAAGTGGGTTGGAGGTGACAGGGGGGCACAACGGAGAGTTTTGGGACAAGGGCTGTAGGGGGGGGTGGCGTTTGCGTTTTTGGTACTGCTCCTCTTTCGGCATGGCTACCAGCTCCTGGATAGCATCTGCTTGGCGCTCCAGGATGCTGATGAGCCTATCAGTGCTTTGCTGCCGGTGCACGGTGCTTTGCCGCCGGTGCGCTGCGTTTTCCTGGTGGATCCTGCTTTCTCTCTCCCTCCAGTCCTGTGCCTTCTCGTTCTCTTTAATAGATTGCCGCATCACTTCTTGCAGCATGTCTTCTTTGCTTTTTCGCGGTCTCTTCCTGAGTCTTTGCAGTCTCTGAGCAGGTGATAAGAGGGACGGCTGAGGTCTCAAGGTTGATGCAGCTGTATAGGCAAAATGTAACATTTAACAGAGGCAGCACTGTTTATACCAGACAGAGTAATGATTCCCCCCGCACTTAAGGAGTAGAAAACACACAGGGTCTACACAATAGCATAATTTTCCTGTCTGAAACAGAGCACACATATCCCACGGGAGCCTCAAAATGGTGAGTAATGGGGACTGATTGTTTCAGGGCTGCACTGTCCTCTGGGTTTCTGTGCCTTGGGGAGAGCCAATAGCTTCAGGGGGCACCTACACTGAACACTGTTCCAACATTTTCCACAGGAGTTCGTCCTGGACAATATCTCGCTGCTGAGGGTGACCTGGGAAGCAAGGGAGGGTCTTCTACTGCAATGTGGCTTCCACCCTGGCCCATATGCAGCTTGCCTGTGTGCAGCAATGGTCCCCCTGCCCCTCGCGGCACAGTGGCGTGGACACTTTTGCCTGGCTGGGACAAGGACCACGGTGGCTCTCCCTATAAACCCGCGCAAGTGCATTGCATACGTTCTGGATGAGACATTCGAGGAGATTACCGAGGCCAATTACCGCGATGTGATAAACCACATCAATGCACTATTCCGCATCTAGGCATGCATGCCTAACCCTCCTCTCCCAAAGAGTCCGCACCTAAAAAATTCCTTCCCGGAAAAAAAAAACCGCTTACCGGGAACCTGTTCTTCTGTTTGTCCTCCACCAAGTACCGGCCGCTGCGACTGGCTACCATCCTCCTGGCTCAAGAAGAGCTCCTGGCTGCATGGCTCCAGGGATTCCGGGGTGTCTCCATCCGGCCCACCACCATCACTCCCGTTTTCCTCCTCCTCCTCCTCTTCCTCCGCTCCTCCCACCCCACACCGGCTCTGAAGTGTCCATGGTGGTGCTCGGAGTGGAGGTGGGGTTAACCCCAAGTATCGCATCCAGCTCCTTGTAGAATCTGCAGGTCACAGGGGGAGCACTTGAGCGGCCGTTTGCATCGCGGGCTTTGAGGTAGGCACTCTGCAGCTCCTTGACTTTAATCCTGAACTGCAGGGCATCCCGGTCATGGCCCCTTTCCATCATGTCCTTTGATACCTTCCCGAAGGTATCGTAATTCCTACGGCTGGAGCGCAGCTGGGATTGGAGAGCTTCCTCCCTCCAAACACTGATGAGGTCCAGCAACTCGCCATTGCTCCATGCTGGGGCTCGCTTGGCGCGTGGAGGCATGGTCACCTGGAAACATTTGCTGATAGCACTCCATGCCACGCCGGGCTGAGCAAACAGGAAGGGGATTTTTAAAATTCCGGGGGAATGTAAAGGGTCGGTCCCATGGTTGATTACCTGAGGCCAGGGCAGTAGAGTTTGAACTGATGACCAGAGTGGCTAGAACAGGCATTGTGGGATACTGCCGAATAATTCTGGAGGCCATTCACAGCGCATTGGGCGGCCACACTGGCAGCGCTGCACTCGCTATTCCTCTCGGAGAGGTGGAGTACATGCAGCGCTGCAACCACGGAGATACAGCGCTGCAAATGCCTTGCCAGTGTGGACGGGGAGCGAGTTACAGCGCTGGGGGCGGCTTTACAGCGCTGCAACTCGCAAGTGTAGCCAAGGCCAGAGGCAAGAGACACCAGGTGGATGCAGACAGACAGGAGAGCACAAGGAAATGAGACAATATTGGTCAGCATGATAGTCTGTGGTCTCAGCACACACAAGCAGCCTAACCACAGTCAAGGTTTTTGTTGGCATCCTGGTAAAGGAGAGTTTTAAGCGGGAACTGAAAGAGGACAATGAGGTGGCTTTGCAGATGTTTATGGGATGTTCCTCCCATGTAGGAGGAAGCAGGAGGATGCTTGCCTGAAATTATAAAGTGCCAAGATTATTTTATATTGAAATGTTAATTTAGCCTTAAAAATGTATATGTAAAACTATGTACAAATAATAACACCCATTTGTTAAAGTAGGTACAACCTGTGGTGGTTGCACAAAAGGTATGAACTAGCCTAGCTAAGAGGCACTGATTTCATTCTAGCCTTCATGCAAAAACACCTGTTTTGGGCAACCCAGACATAGAAATTGGGAACAAACCTATAATTTGGAAGGATTAGCTGAGCAGAGGTGGCATTTGGATTTCCCAATTAGTCAATGGTGAGGGCTTTGTCCCTCATCTACTGCAGAGTGGCAGCATTTACAACTAAGGGTATGTCTACACTGCAATTAAAAACCCATGGCTGGCCCGTGCCCACTGACTCAGGCTTGCAGGGCTCAGGCTGCAGGGATGTTTAATTGCAGTGTAGACTTCTGGGCTAGGGCTGCAAGCCTGAGCTCTGAGATCTACTCACCCGACAGGATCCTAGAGCCCATGGTTCAGCCCTCGCCTGGAAGTCGACACTGCAATTAAACAGCCCCTTAGCCCGAGCCCTGTGAGCCTGTGTCAGCTGGCAAGGGCCAGCTGCGGGTATCTGATTGAAGTGTAGACATACTCTGACCCTGGTTAACATATCAGCTTGGTCTGGACATCTAGGACTGCCAGAGGCTCCAGAACTTCTGGGAGTTTTAGGAACATTTTATGAACTCTCCAGGTCCATGTCCACTCTGTATGCTTTGTTAATGAAGAGGAACTCCGTTAGTCTGGCATTCTTTGTGAAAGCTTGGGAAGGGGATGATCACTGACCTTAACAGAATCGCAGTACCAGAGAATATTGCATCATGTTAAAAATGTCTTTGCTCAATCCTCTGATGTCTGTTTGGTGTCATAATAAAGAAAAAAGGGACTCTGATGCATATGCCATGGGACTATCCAACAGTAGGCAGCTGTGGAGAGAGGTGGACATGAGAGTTACTATGGTGTTTGACTTCTGCAGCCAAATCGCTGCTGAAAATTATATTTTAGGATACTTACCTGTGAAATTCATTTTAACTCCACCCCAAGACTATAGTTCTTGAGGGCTGCAGTGTTCACTAAAGTGCATGATTTTACAAAGATGGAAGAGTAAGCTTATATCTAGAATAGAGCAGTGGTATTCATAGTTAGAAGCCAACTGTGTAGAGCGTACAAATGTAGAGATCAGTTGAATGAATTTGAAGATATTTGTACTGTATTTCTATATACACTTGGATAGATCTAATACTGCCCCACTCCTTTTCCCTCTGCCCTGGTCCCCTCCTTCTGTTTTCTCCCTATTCATGTACATCTTCTATTTTATTACTGCAACACCCACCCTAACGTGTTTTGTCTATGCAGTGTTGTCTTGTATTTGTCTAACTGTGACGAGATCCCATGGTGCATATAATATTTGGAAACATATGCAAGATATTTCTTTTTCCTCTTTGTACTTTTTATTGCCTGTTTCTTTACAAAAATCAATAAAATAATCACCAAAAAATGCACAACCTAAGGTGTTGGATTCTGGCCTCATTTATACCAGCTTTTCACCATTAAACTCCATGGACTTAACTGAAATTACTCCTGCTTTACACTGATGTAAGAAAAAGGATCAAGCTCATTGTTTTTTAATTTTTTGTTTACATTCCAATAGAACAGTAAACACTGTGCATGGGAGGAAAAAAAGACGTTGCCAATGATGTGGCATGAGAGTAGCCATTGTTTGACGATGACATCACACTGGTATCTGAATTTTACAGACCAATGTAAAACTAAAGATGTTTTAATACAAACATTCTAACATGATGTTATAAAACCAACATGCCACAGTGTGATGCAAAGAAATCTGATTTTTGCAGTTCCACTGACAACTCATTTGTGCTCTGCTCCCATCTTTTTGTATCGCCGAGGATTATATCCTCACTCTACATGCTGTCAAGGCTGATTCCCCACTCTGGCACTTCAAGAGCAGAAGGTGGAGTCCCGCAAGGATTCTAAAAATTATACTGGCCACTCCAGGCTTGTATTAAACTCCCAGGGTTACAGCTTTTCTCTGACCTTGGCTTGGTAAACGCTGCCACCACTCAAATGCAAAAAAAAAAAAAAACCTTTGAACCCAGGAAGGCATACTTGGGAATTCCTCCCTGTGGGGTACCCTCACGCCCTTTCACCTCCACTCCAGGGAAGAGCTGAGAAAGAAAACAAAGGAAATCATCTGTTGCCACCAGCTAATTAAACAACATGCACAAACCTCTTAGGACACAAAAACCCAATACTGTTCTTAAAAAAGGTAAATGTTATTATAAACAAAAAGAAAGAAAATACATCTGGAACTTAGGCTATTGCTAGATTTAAAAAAGGCAAATATAATAATTAAGCATCAAGAATGGTTTTCTTGAGGCCCAGCTTAATGGTTACAAACAAAACAAAAGCATTTGGGCGTTAGCACAGAGGAGTCCACAAGCCCAAAAGAAATAAACCTAATCATGTCTTCCTAGACATTTCCTGATCTACTTACACATCTGGGGTTTTCACTAAGTAGTTTCTAGGTATGATCTGATGATTTTTCATGCCTGGTTTAAAGTTTTTTTACAGCATAGTCCCAGCCCTGTCCCTGCTCTCCAGGAGAACAACCACAGACAGAGGGAAAGCTTTTTTCACAATTTTAAAAAGTTTTAGCCCTTCCATTGGCTCTTTTGGTCAGGTGCCCACTCCATTCCTTATACCTATGGGCTTTTTTAACCCTTTACAGGTAAAGCAAGTAGAGAATAGCTACTAACAGGAATTTTGTAGCTAACTTGCTGGCTGGGTGTGCATAAAAGGGCGCTACCCCCCCTTCATTTATCACAGCTCCTTAGCTACTATTACTGTTATCTTTAATTCAAAGTCTTCTCTTGTTTTAATATAAACAGCTTCACTATATGAGTAATCTACTGTTACACAGGAGTTTTATAGCAAGCATCTTTAAAATACATTTGTTTTGTCTGGCATTATGGGCCTGGTCCAATGACTATTGAAGTCAATGCGAACTTATGTTGTCTAATTAAAGAGATGCATAAGGTAGCCAAAAATCTAAGCTTTGGAGAAACATTTGTTTTACAAACTGTAACATTGTTAACATTTTAATATTCATGTTCTAAATGAAAAGGCTTTGGTTAAGTTTAAATGTTCCCCTTCAGAGTTAGACAACTCCAAGATCACATCACTGCACTAGTGCATGAGAACTGTAACATGAACATGATCAGAAACAAAAGTGAAGCTGACATGTCTTTAAAATGGTGACATGCATGAACAGTGATAAGCAAATTGGATTGTTAAAGGGTCAGATTCTTAGCTGAGATTAATTTGGTTTCAGTGGGGTTCTGCTGACACACCAGCTGAGAATCTACCTCTTAAAATTTTCTCAGCAGTAATAAGGTCTTAGGTTGGCAACACAAGAAAGTGAATTTAAAAAAAAAATATATTAACCTGACAGTGGCCCTTTAAACATATGATTAATAACCACAAGTAAGTGTCAGCTTCCCTTCCCATCCATGTCTTGAGGACAAATTCTTTGCTTCACAAAATTTTGGCAAATGCTTTTCTCCTTGGTATTACAAACGCTGTCTAATGGATGTGGGCACGGCTGATGATTCTATTTGTTATGAATGAATACTGCTTTGTTTGTTTCTATTCAGGAAGTTTGGTGCACTTTCTCTATCTATGAGTAAGAAGGCTCCATTCCTGCATCAGGATCTGCATTTCAATGGGACCCTGCTTGGGTCTGCTACAGGGATCCAGACACAGGATAGGGCCTTATATATGTGTAAAGCAGCAATAGTCCAGTTACTCCTTCTCTGCCCCCTACTGGCCATACCCTCACAAAGCACACACTATTGTGTTTCAGTGATGAGGTTTTGTCAGGCTTTTCTTTGACTCAAATCACTGCTGCAGTGTTAATGCAAGCTTTTGTTCCAGCCTATTGTATATTGATGTAATTATGCCCTTTCCCAAACTACATTACACACAATTATTGCTGGTTTAAAATGCCATTACACTGTGTGTGTCCTGGTATCAGGAAAATAAATAAAGGAGACTCATTCTGGAGAGCGGTCTGTACTTCCAGGAAGGCCTTTTATGGATTGGAAAGCCTGGGAGCATTTGTATTTTCTCATGTCACTGGTTATCCTCTGAGGAGATCATTCTGAACATCATGCCAAATACTTACTCACCTCAGCTACTCCTGTCCAGGATATCTCAGATTCTAAAGAGCAATGTGTAGCAGGAGTTCAATGTTCTAATCCCATTCTTCGTTCATTGGCTGGATTTATACACTGAACTCTTGGATCTTGTTTTGAAAATGGAGGGTGAAGTCCTGGCCCTACTGAAGTCAATGGGAGTTTTGCCATTGATTTCCATGGGGCCAGGATTTCACCCAGCGTGGGAGACCAGAGAAATGTTCCTCTGTGGGAGCAAAACGTGTGCTTTCCTTGTAGATATGGGAGAGTTGTCCTAGATTTTTTTTCCAGGTTAATTGGCTGTAATTTGTTTGATCAAATGCTTGTTTAACCCAGTTTGCCTGGAACCCAAGTGCAGTTTTTAGGATCCAATTCTGCAGTTCTTACTCAGCCTGGGGGAAACTCCCCCTCTGCAAAGGGCAAGTGCATGGCTTAAACCCTTGAGTTCAGTGAATGTAAGCAAGTGCCTATGCCTTGTGTTGGCCCTCTGCACAGGGGTGTATTTCACCCTCTTTACTCAGTTAAAACTCCCATAGACTTCAATGGTATTTCAGGCTGTACTGTCCCCAGCTTTATTCTGATCCATCAGGTGTATAGCAAAGTCACACCCCAGTAAGGATAATGTTTTCATATGTACATGGTACCTAGAGTTTAAGATCTTGATTCAGCAAGGTCCTTAAGCACGGGCATAACACTAAGAATGTGCTTCATCCTATTGAAATGTATGGAACTACTTCCTGGCTAAAGTTAAGCAGGTATTTAAGTGCCTTGCTGAATGAGGGCCTAGATGCATATAAGGATCAGTGTAGCACTGTCCTCTGTAATGCAATGTGAAGTTCTTCCCTGTGCTAAATGGCTGGACTAGGTCCAGCAGACTGATTCCATGTGCCGTGAATGAGTCTCCATTGTCCATCCCTCTTAGTTTCGCATTAGTTACTTTCTACCTTTTGGTCCAATCCTGTGAGGTGCTGAACACCAGCAGCTCCCACTGACCTCTTGGGATCAGGCCCTTTGTTTCTAGCACCTGCAATGTCAAATCTGTCTGGTATCTGACTTGCTAGACAGGGGCCCTGGGGGAGCACAGTTTGCATCACTGATGGTTCCTGCTGAGGAGGAGAGAGAGCAGAGGAGAAACAGGCCTGGAGTGTTCAGCTGCCAGCTGGACTGAACCTCGTGGTTTAAAAATAAGCTCCCTCCCTTCCCCCCCAGTTATCAATCTATTCTTTCCAATAGTGAAGATCATCCTCGAACTTCACAGCATCCCGTGCATATTATTAAGCAGTAAGAATAAAATTCACCCCTTCCCAGAGAGCCAGCACAAGTCCATTGCACTACCTACTCCTGGGGGCATTCTGTGCCAGAAAATTAAAAATTCGGTGCACGTTTTAAAATTCTGCAAATTTTATTTGGCAAAATAACACTGCATAATCATGCCAGTTCCATTCATTTTGGTAATTTATTTAAAAATACCTGTCAGCAAGTACACCTCTACCCTGATATAACGTGACCCGATATAACACGAATTCGGATATAACGCAGTAAAGCAGCGCTCGCGGGGGGGGAGGGGGCAGGGCTGCGCACTCCGGTGGATCAAAGCAAGTTCAATATAACATGGTTTCACCTATAACGCAGTAAGATTTTTTGGCTCCCGAGGACAGCATTATATCGGGGTAGAGGTGTATGTCTGTAACAATACAGACACACAAAAATTCCCCCGGGAGTAGAAATTTAAAGAAACCCCTATGACAACCCAGTTCCTGTTTCTCTGCCCACTTCCCTCCCCCCAAGAGCCCAGCTGGGGGGCCAGACACCCACAACCCTTCCCCCAGGGCCCACCTGCAGAGCCCCCCTGCCAATACACCCGCAGCCCCTGCCCCCCAGAGCCCAGCTACAAGGCCCCCCCTTGCCCAGACACCTGTCTCCCTCCTCCCCTAAAGCCCAGGGAACCAGAGGGAGAAACAGCCTGATGCTTGGTCCCAGGCTTGCACAGAGTTTCCTGCTTGTCACCCTCAGGGTATGCTGGGACCCTCCAGCTGCCAGGAACCCTCCAGTTCCCTCCTCCTCCCCCCAGCAGTGTCTTCTATGTGCAAGCTGGGCTCTGCTGAGTCCAGTGGCCCCTAGTGGTGGCTAGCAGAACTGCAGCCCATTTCTGTGGGAGAAAGGAAATTCTGCACGCACAAAGTTAATTTCTGCAAAATTCTGCATTGCACAGTGGCACAGAATTTCCCCAGGAGAATATCAGTCTCACTGATATACATCTGGTGGGTCTGTTCTCTGGTTGGCTGGCTGCTGTATCCAACCAATGACAGCACACGTTTCAAACTGGCATGTAAAACTCAACATTTGCACGATTGTTGGCTGGTTTTTCGATCTGTAATTCACCTTCAATGAATATTTATGCTTATAATGGGCTTAAGGGTCAGATCTAAAGCCCATCATGGCCATGGAGACTTTACATTGACTTCAATGGAATTTGGATCAGGCCCTTGTTGATTATTCATGCTAACACAGATCATTCACCAGAATATTCAATGAAATGAAAAAGGGGTGCAAACCCATATGAAGCGAATGCAGAAACAATTTTGAATGAATATTCATATATCTTTTTCTGTATTCTTCCAGCGCTAGTGCTTTCTACAGTAGCTGCTACTATAGAAGAGATTTCTGCAGGCAAATAAACCATGTTGCAAATTCATTAGTGTAACTACTGCTCGGTTGCTAGCTGAGATGCTGGGTGTGATTTAGGGCAATGTGACACTTAGCAACAAACTCAGCTTTGCTGAGCAGGTGGCTGAGCCAAAATAGTACAGGAGTTAGCAGTTAACTGAAATAATAACAAGCAAATAGCCGTCAGAATAGTCTTTATTTATTTGTTAAAGCAGCCCCGGGGAAGATCACCTGTGAACCAGGTACTCCCACATGACATCAGATCAAAATACACTCAATCCAGATATCTTCCTCTGCACAGACAGGAAAGTGCTCTCGTGTTAAGATGATAGCGGAGTTTGACAAATAGACGAGTTACCTGTGGCACTGGAGAACTCATTTGTGTGTCTTGCCTGTTCAGTGGCTCTTTAACAAGTCAATCCTCAAGTCCCACAGCAGCACTTGGGCCTCAGGCTGCCTACCACATCTATTGCACTTGGTCTGCCCCCACTTTAAGGTCTACAGTGCTGTGCTATTCTTGTGGCGCAGGTTTTTTGACTGACTGGGAGGCAGTGGCCTGGTTCTTAGGTTGGTCTGTGGGAGAGTTTGTACCCACTCTGTTATTCTGGGGGCCGCGTTTCCCTCCTTCCCGTTCACACAGATGAAATTCACCCCTGTGCAGAGGGGCAGATAAGGGATGGGTTAAGAAAAAAATCATCCCACTTTTGAGGGCTTAAGTGATATACGATCATTGTGCTTGTCCCCGGCCTAATGATGAATATTAGCTAGGCATGGTAACTTCTACGCCCCAGCACAAAACATGTGGCAGAGAGCGGACAGCCTGAAGCTACAGTAGTGCTGCAAAATGCCCCAAAGTGTCACAGCCTTTACATTCTCCCCGGGGGAAGATCGTGCCGCTCCTGCGAGAAAATGATCACCCGACATGTTCAAGTACAAGAGAACTAGATTCAAGCAGTAGCAGAGCCAGCATCTAATAACAAAGCTAAGCATATCTGGTGCTATATATTCAGTTGTATGCTGTCTGTTACTTGCTGTTTTGTTTACAGTATTGGTTTCTGGGCTAAATGTTAGAGGGGAATCAGAAGGTCTGGATTCAAATCTCTGCTATTCAGTTATGGGGCCTTGAGTAAGTCACTTATAACTTTTCTGTGCATATGCAAAATGTGAATAGTAATACATATTTGTCATGAGGATTAGCACTTGTGAGGCGTACAATATGTTTGTGAAGCACATCGGGATAACTGGCTGAAAGCTTAGTGATCATATAGAAGTGAGGGTGGGTTGTTGCAGTAGCTAATACTGCTGTCTGTGGGTGCTAGGAGCAGCTATGCTGGTGATCTATACCCTTGGTGGTGAATTCTGACTGCCATGGAGATCCCTGGTGCAAAGCCTGTGTACCTGGCCTTTGTACTAGGCTCCAGGGTTAGGCCAAGTTTTTCATCTGTGACTAGTGCTTTTTGGGCACCCACCTTGAGCCACCTGAAAGGGGCCTGATTTTCCAAGGGCAGGTGCTCAGCACTTTCTGAGAATCAGGACTTTTTTTAAAGGGGTCTCAAGTTGGGCATCCAAAATCACTAGCCACATTTGAAAATGTTGACGCTTTGTGTTTACAAAGTGCTGCATAAGGGCTAAGCATCATTATTATTTCCCCAACAAATCAATTGTGATAACTCAGAGGATTATGATTTCAAGTAGGGAGCAACAGCAGGAGCAGAGGAACGCTTACTGTGCGTGGCCCTTTTTTAATAGAAATGCCATTACCCATTATCAGTATATCATGGGGAAGGCAAATATAGAAGACACGACAAGGGTGAATAGTCTGCTTTGGTTATTTTAAGTTTTCCATAAGATGTAAGCAAGTCTTTAAACTCAGTCAGGCATCCACATCACAGCCGCCAGGGCAGGGAATTCAACACATGAGCAGAGAATCCAAAGGGCCAAGTCCCGGTGATGAGATGATTCACATCATGCACGGAATATTCAAGTGTTCCAGTGAAGCTGAGCACAGAGCTCAAGCAGGGACACAGGCAGCAGTAGCACTCCTAAGAAAGCGGGAAGAAGGCTGTGCAAAGTCTCCTATGGGTATTAGGGATAATGGACCAAATTTGCCCCTGATGTAAGTGGGGATAGCATCATTTTGCTTACATCAGTGCTGCATTTGGCCACTGTTAGCTAGTTGTATGAATTTGTAGCAGCAGCACTTTTCATTTTCAAAGTGCCATAAAAAAATTGCAGTGAACCCTCACAACACCTATGTGAGGAAAGTGGGTATTAGTCTCCCCAGAGTACAGATGCGGGAGGAGAGGTAAGTGAGGCATACAGCAGTTAAGACCTATATTTTCAAAAGTGGCCTCTGATTTTGTGTGCTTCCGTTTTTGTGGGCCCCAAACGGAGACATCTTAAAGTGGCCTAAACTTAAGAGGGCAGGTACGCAACACTCCCTGAAAATGATGCTCATTTCAGGTATCTCAAGATGGCTATCCAAAAATCGAAGCACGAGAAATGTAATGATATGGGTTACACTAGTGCCTGGAGTCCTCAGGCGAGTCTGGGCCTGCATTGTGCTAAGTACTGTACTAACACCAAGCCCCAAAGAGCTTACAATCTAAATAGATAAGACAAGGGGAAAAGAGGCACAGAGAGGTGAAGGGACTTGCCTGAGGTCACACAGCAGGGCAGAGGAAGAGCAGGGAATAGAACCCAGCTCTGCTGTGTCCTGGAGTAGTGCCCTGTCTGCTGCACCAGCATGACTCCAATTAATGGCTAGTCCTGAAAATGTCTAATTAAACACCTTGCTAAAGGCATTAATGGGTACGTTTAGACTGTAAAGAAAAACCCGTGGCTCCAAGTCTCAGAGCCCATGTCAATTGACTTGGGCTTGTGGGGTTTGGGTTGCTGGGCTTAAAATAGTAGATGTTCCCAAATCTCCAGAAGAACATATGGATTAATATTCAGAATCCATGATACATAATCGATCTCACTACACATATCATTTATTTCCATGTTGAAAACTTGTCTATGTATTGATATTTCAAAATCAATGTTAATTTAAAAGAAAATCAATCAGTAAAACTTGAGAATCAGTATACTGAAAAACTGAGTGTAGTAGAGAGAGCCTGGAGCACTGGGCCTGATGCAGTATCTGAGCACTGAACCAGAGGCTGTGAACCAAAGTCAGGCCATGTAGTCAAGCAGATGCTTACAAGTTTATTGTCCAGTACATGAACTTGGCAAAGTTGTTGCTAGTGTACTAGGCACTAGATATTTACGTAAATATATTCCAGCTAGTACAGATAACTTGAATGCAGACTTGTTCAAGGTAAATCCTGAGTTAACAGCATCTATTCCGGCCCCTCTATTTACATCTGTCTGGGAAAGGGAAAAAGTACCAGATGAGTGGACCAGTGGGGTTACAGTGAAGATACCAAAGTAATAATGGGTGTGGTATCACACTTTTATCTGTGCCAAGCCAAGTATTGTGTAAGATCATAGTCCAGCATATATCAGAGGCAGTTGATAGCATTCTCAGAAAAGAGTAGGCTGGTTTTCGGAAAGGGCATGGATGCACAGACCAGATCTTCACTGTACGAAACATAATAGAACAATGCTCAGAATGGCAAAGGCAACTCTACATAAACTTCATAGACTTTGAGAAGGCTTTTGATAGCATTCACAGGACCAGCCTATGGTGCATTCTGCGGGCATATGGAATCCCCCTCTGTATAATCAACATCATCAAAAGCTTCTATTCCAACTTTACATGCAGTGTTGATCACAGTGAGCTCAACTTTGAAGTCAAAACAGTATGTCAGGGGTGTGTCATGTCTGCAATCCTCTTCAACATTGCCATCGACTGGATAATGCAGGATACAACAGAAGACATGCCAAGAGGCATTAAATGGACACCCTTCTCATCCCTTGAAGACATGGACTTTGCAGATGATCTTGATCTCCTATCACATACCCAACACCATATACAAGAAAAAACAACTTGATTCATAGACTCATAGACTTTAAGGTCAGAAGGGACCATTATGATCATCTGGTCTGACCCCCTGCATGCTGCAGGCCATAAAACCGTCCCTACCCCTTCCCTGGACTCTGCTGTTGAAGTCCCCAATCCTGTTTTAGGTGACTTCAATCGGCAGAAACCCTCCTGCTAGAGATCCCTGCCCCATGCTGCGGAGGAAGGCGAAAAACCTCCAGAGGCTCAGCCAATCTGCCCTGGAGGAAAATTCCTTCCCGACCCCAAATATGGCGATCAGTAAGACCCCGAGCATATAGGCAAGAGTCTCCAGCCTGACCCCTGTCAGCCATTATACAATTTACCTACCATTGCTTGGTTTTCCTTGACTACTATGTTTTACCATTAAACCATTCCCTCCATAAATTTATCTAACTTAATCTTAAAACCAGACAGGTCCGTCGCCCCCACCGTTTCCCTCGGAAGGCCGTTCCAATATTTCACCCCTCTGACGGTCAGAAACCTTCGTCTAATTTCAAGCCTGAACTTCCCCACGGCCAGTTTATATCCATTCGTTCTCGTATCCACATTAGTACTAAGCTGGAATAATTCTTCTCCCTCCCTCGTATTAATCCCTCTAATTGGACTGAAAATCAACCGCAGTGAGACAGATATCATGACCTTTAATATTGCCTCATCATCACCAGTATGGATAGAGGATTATGTTCTCACCAATGTAGAAACATTCACATATTTGGGCAGCACCATCAGCCAGGATGGTAGAACAAGCCTGGACAGCCGGAACAAAATCAATAAAGCCAGAAACACCTTCAGGAGCTTAAATACAGTCTTGAAAATCATCAAAATACAACACCAAACCAAATTCAAGATTTATTAGAGCTGCATACTTTCAACATTACTTTATAGTGCAGAATGCTGGGGAATGAGAAAGTATGACATGTCCAAACTGTCTTCATTCCATACAACCTGCCTCAGAAAAATCCTCTGTACCTTTTGGACCAGAACAATCTCCAACCAAGATCTATTGACACAGTGCAGCCAAGAGGTTCTGAGCACCATCATTGCCAGGAGGCGTTGGAGATGGATCGGTCATGTGCTTCAGATGGAAACTGATTCCATCACCAGAGTAGCAATAAGATGGACACCTGAAGGCAAGCGAAAATGAGGCTGCCTGAAAACAACATGGTGAAGAGCTGTGGAAGCCGAGCTGAAAAGCCTGGGGCACAGTTGGGGAACCATTGAAAGACCTGCCAGAAACAGACAGGAGTGGAGGAGTTTCGTTGCTGCCTTAAATGCCAGAGGCATAATGGGAACATGATGATGATGATGAGTACAGATACGTCCCAATCTAGTACAAGATAAGATGGTTTGAGAAAATAATGAATAGGGATGTTTTATCCAAGATATCAGGAACAAGGAGAGGTAACAAACATGTAAGGTGGTGTGTAAATTGTGTATTCCAGTTGTTTGGCTCAGCCTATAAATGTCAGGGTACTTCACCTTAATCCTTTGCCCAGCCTAGGGGGCAGTGGACAGTCCCATCACTGACTGAGCTGAGTCCATTGTAACGAGCATACATGTGTTAGTGTAACTCTAGACATTGACCCAGAGAGCTAGTATTGTGCTTTGTTGACCAAAAACCTGGCCAAATGCCCTCACCACTGAACCGTAACATTGAGGTCTTCTGAACTAACATGCTGTAGTATCAACTAATAGCTTGACCTAATCCATAAATTAGCGAACTAATTTTAAGGTTTAATTTCTTATTATTTTCAGACTTTGGTTCACAGCCTCTGGTTCAGGCCTTGCACCAGGCCCAGTGCTCCAGACTTTCTCTGCTACACTGAGAACCAAAAGAAAACAGCTAAGACTGGTGGGATAGGATAATACAAATTAATCTGGGGTGTGGCATATGCTGCAGAGGTTTGCATGAAGTTTAAGGGGAATTAAAAATGTTTGGGGGAAATACAAATCAAAGGTTTTCCAGGGACTAAAGCATAAGCAAAAATTTTCCTCTCCTGCAGTGTAAGCATTGGTAGGAATATGGAAACATTCTTTCAATAAGACATTTTGATGATCGATTGACGTACGTCTTAAGTGAAATTTCTGAGTTAAAGATAACACAATAGTGTCTGAGTTGAGCTTCCACTGCTGGAATCAAATTAAATGTATCAAAGATATAGTTAGACATCTGGGTATTGATTCTGGGCTAATCAAACGCAGATATATTTTCTGGCATTTGGCTGGTACCGCTTAGTCAATAAAATGCAGGAGGCCAAATTCAGACCTGCTGTCAGCAGGTTCAAATCTGACTTCAGTGGAATTACAGGTTCTTGACTCGGGTCTGAATTAGTCCCATGATATTGTAGTCAATTGGGGTTTTTTTTTGTTTTTGTTTTTGTTTTTTTAAAAACACGTTAATTTAGAAAGTATCATGTTAACCATGCTGTGTTATGCATTATGGACCTGAACTGGCTGGGTGCTAAGCACCTCGTGAGAGGTTTTGGGGAATCCTCAGCTCTCTTCGAAGTCAACAGGGTATTGATTGCTGAGCACCTTTCAGGACGTGTTTTATCACTTGGCTGTACTGGGTCCTAAAACAGCAACCACCTGACGGTGTTTAGTGCAGCTAGTATATACAGCATGAAGTGAATTACTTTACTTACCTATGTGTTCTAGAGAGACTTTTGTACCCATCTGTGCTAGGCTCTGACCGTCTGCAGGAGGTCAGGCCTAGATGATAATGATAACTTTTGGCCTTACAATCCATGGATCTATGGAAGTGCAGTGGTGTTACTGAGATTGGGACTGGGCTGAATGTCCCTGTCATAAAGCTCTTACTATTGCGAGTGTCTAATATAAAGCCATGCTTTCCTCACTGTGAATTCTCTGTAGAACAGGTCCCTATAAGCCTGAAACGGAGTCAGTGTAGAATCTTCCCATTCTAATCAATGCCTGGGAGCATATCGGTGCAGGAGCTCAGCAGATGTGGTGGGCCAGATTCTGCTCTGATTTACACCAGTGTACAGCTGGAGTAACAAACTGGATTTTGTCAAAGGTACACTTACCGACATCCACATTTGAATCCGGGGCTGCGGACCCCCAATTGACAGCTGTGTAAATGACAGCAGATTTTTATCCCTACCTGTGTAGTATTTGAGCCCTGTGTGGATGTCAGAATAGTTTGCATGCCCTTATAAATGGTGGAATTTGTATCACTAGATCTCTCTTTATGGTCTATCAAATCCCTGTAATATATAAGGTATTAGTGACCGTGACAACATTTTATTTAATGTGCTGTGTGAGTCAATCTTGTGGTCAAAGACTCTTTAGCTCCATCTAGTGGCAAGAGAACTGAGAAACACTCTACATACCACGAGGGGAACCAAGATGGACCAAGACCCCATCAGGGTCCATAGGTACTAAAGTAGGAAGCAGTGATGCTTGATACTTTCCAGCACACTTGAATCTGAAACTTTGCTTCTTGGGGTGCAAGGGTCGGATCTGTGAGGTGCTGAGCATCTTCAGTTTACAATGAACTGAAGTAAATAGGAGTCAAGGGTGCATTACTTTGTAGGATCAGCATGTCAGAGATCAGTGCATTTGGGTTCATGGCAACTAAGGGAGCCAATAGTCACAAGCAAAAGGGGATTATCAACTAGCTTTCTGTGAACTGTGGCATATACAGAACCCATGATAATGTTCTGTGCTACAAAGGTTTTATTGGTACATGCTTGGGATGAGCTGGGTCGCTCACTCAAGGCTTTGCCATTCATGAATAAGTGTGGATTACTCCAAACTCATGCTGGGAAAATCATTATACCACACAATCATCTAGTCTGCTGTGTAATTATATATTTGTATGCAATGCTATATTAAAAGAACATTATTAAAGTTGCAATGTCAAGCCCTCCAAGTCAGAAAATGCCAGGCTTATGGTCGCCTGTGCAGCTTTAATTCAGCCTCCTTGTGTTTTTGCATTATGAGACAGTCTTTCTTTAATTACATGATCACGTGTTATTTTTTCCACGTGACTCTGACTTCATTCCGGGCACAGAGTGGATAGTGGTCATTGCATGAACAGCACTTCAAAATTATATTTTCTCCTTATTGTTCAATGTGTGGCCCCAGGCCTTATTTTTTGCACACTATTCAAACGCTGCTCTGAAGACAGAATTTTTAATTTCTTCTCTGGGGCTCATCACTAAACTATCTGAGAGATTCACACATATTAATGAATTTATCTTCACAGCTCCCTCCTCCGGGAGATGAAGGGAGGATTATTATCTCCATTTTACAGACGGGGAACTGAGACACAGAGAGATCAAGGTCAAAAGTGTCCACTAATTTTGAGTGCCCATTTTGAGACACCTAAAACCTGGGTTTTTTTTGCAGAGTATTTAGCATATGTGTAGCACTTTATGTGTTTAAAGCACAGCTCCAACATTGACTTCAGTTGCTGAGCACTCACAGCTGCATTTCTGCACATCTGACCCCAGGGTTTCAAGTCATGCATTCAGAAAATTGGGAAAACACAACTGGTGGCTATCTGTAAAAAGTCTGTTTTAAGTGATTTGCCCAGCATCACATAGGAGCTCTGTAGCAGAGGCAGGGATAGAGTCCAGTTCTTCAGGGGAGCATTCAACTGCAAGACCATCCTTCCCCCTCCCCTGACTCATTCACTGCTACCCACCTTCCAATTTCTGCAACAAATGAACCTGGGGCCCTACAGACAACAGTCTCCTTCACTACACAACCCTGATTCATCCTCAGAGCAGATCCATTCTGGGGGGGGGGGGAATAGCATGTGATCATGTAATTAAAGATTGTCTTTAACCCCATTGGAGTCCTTGTCCAAGTCTCCCCACAACCCAAGTCCTAGTGTCCTTACCCAGCAAGTCCCAGGTCTCGCCCCCAATCCCTAACTCTGAATCCTTTCACAGCCATCCCAACTTCCTTTCTCCTGGCTCCTCATCCAATCTGTCTCTCTTCCCCACCCTGACCTCCAGTTGTCCTATCCCCATTCTCCATCCATACTGACTCCCAACCCCAGTCTCCCTCCTTGGGCTCCTCATCTTGTCATAGTGTCTTCTCCCCACCCCCAGCTCCTTGTCCCAGTCTCTTTGCCAGTCCCATTTCTTTCTCCCCATCAGCTGTCTCCTCTTCCGACTCAACTCCTTTCTTGCCACCTACTGGTTCTCAATTCCAGTCTTCTTGCCCAGTCAGTCACAGTCTTCCCTCCCCACCTGGCTTCCATTCCCAGTTTCCCTCTTCCCTCCCCAGCCACAGTCCCACTCTCTTGCCCCCCCACCCCAACGCTCTTTGTCCCAAGCTAATGTCTCCCCTGTTTGGATGGAATCTTCAGGGAGTTTAGCTGCTAAAAATCTATGACGTTTCTACTGAGTATGTGCAAACTGCAATTTTTTGAAGACTTACAACTTGGCCAAATTTATGTAGATTTTACGTGGACAGCAAAAGGCATGTCCTTTACACATAGGCCATTGCCCAGCCAAATTTCAAGTCCCTGCTGTACTACAGCACCTGAAAGAAAAGGTTGACAGAATATTTTTTAATATAGGCAAAAACAACCTATTTTTCCCTAGCCTCATTCTTGGAAGTGGCTAAACCATTTGGGTTGAAATTTTCCAGAATAATTCTGCATAAGGCAGACACCTGTCATACAAAATTTCAGCCCAAATGGTTAAAGTTTGGCAAAGTTATAAGCCATTGAAAAAAAGGTTTTCTAATGGGAAGAGTCAGGCAACCTTAATAATAGGTGATGCCATCAGCTCTGCTGATAATAAATGATACAGCATACATGATGAGGTGATCTTCACACACACACACACACACCCTTTGGGATAGGCAGTATAGGTATGTGAACAATCATCTTGCAAATATCCACAATAGCAGAGAATAAGCGATGTGAACTGCAAAACGGCTTTGAAGGGTTTTCTGTGATGTAGCAGTTGGCTCATAATGAAAACCCCGTAAATACTACTTTTCAATGATCATTTAGGACCCAGTTCTTGCAACTTGCTCACATCTGGCAGCATCATTATTCAATGAGTAAGTCCATTGAATCACTCATGCAGTAATACGCTACTCAGCGTGAGCAGTGGTGGTAGAATTGGGCTCTTAAGGGTTATTGGCAAAACAGATCACAACAACATGAATACAATCCAGTACAGCTGTTCTGCAGTACAGTCTTATTTAAAATCAAGGAAAGCAGCTAGAGAAAGACCGTACAAAACAATTGGCAAGAAAAAACTTTTGGATAATTAACTGCTGTAAAAGTTTCATAGAAAATACATTCTTTTGGAGCTGGCTTTGAGGCCACCTGTATAGCAAAATCCATTGATCTAGGTGCTGCTGTGCTTATGTGTCTTGTTAACCATTGAAATCTTTTGCCTGCTGAAGCAGGGTTAGTTATCTCTCCTCATAGCTTTCACTCAGGGGTTTAATACCCCTACCTCCCTCTGCGCAGTATAGATGGCATTATAGGGAAAATAGCCCAGACTGATGCCACTCAGACATTCTGGTGAGCTCAAGCTGTATCTAACGGTGTCTGACTAAAAGCTTGTAGTTGATCTGTTTAAAAGGCTGGGGAGACAAACGCATTGTCCATGGATTACATGGGCTCCTTCTATTCAGCATTCCTACTATATAGTCATTAGTGGCGTCCTCAGTTCAGCAGCAAGAAGAAACCTGTCCAGGTAAACTGAAATAAAACTAAACAGCACTGGTGTGGTTTCTTTGAGAACTCAGAGCCAGGTTTTTGGGGGCAGACTAATTCATCTGCAAAAAGTCCTCACTCCATTTTGATGGTCCAAAAGATGCACCTTCTGAAGTGGGTGAAACAGGATTCCTTTAGGGCTGGTCTACACTGGGGGCGGAGGGTGGGAATCGATCTAAGATACGCAACTTCAGCTACGTGAATAGCGTAGCTGAAGTCGAAGTATCTTAGATCGATTTACCTCGGGTCCTCATGGCGCGGGATCAATGGCCGCGGCTCCCCCATCGACTCCGCTACCGCCTCTCGCTCTGGTGGAGTTCCGGAGTCGACGGGGAGCGCGTTCGGGGATCAATTTATCGCGTCTAGACGAGATGCGATAAATTGATCCCTGATAGATCAATTACTACCCGCCAATCCGGCAGGTAGTGAAGACGTACCTTTAGTTGTTTCAAATGGAAGATTATGCCGCTTGGAAGTCTGATCAGTGAATTTCCAAAAGGCAGCTCATTACAGATCCTTTGGGCTCCAAAAAACCTGAAGGTCTGGACTAGCCCTTCTCAGCAGACTGGTGGGCTAAGTGGGAGGATAAAACTAAATCTGGCAGATCCTAGTGCCTTCCATGTGGGGATCTTGTGCCATCCCAGTCGCTCCAGAGCCCTACTGTCTCCTTAATGCTCCCTAGACATTTGATGCCAATTAATCTATGCTATGAGGGCTTCTATAGCCAGCAGTTGCCAATGGGGACCCATTAAAGAGGCAGCATGGCACTGGACTAGGACTCTTGAGACCTGAGCTCCATTCCCGGCTCTGCCACTCGCTGGCTGGGTGACCTTGGTCAAGTTACTTCACCTCTCTGTGCCTCGGTTTCCCCATCTGTAAAATGGGGATAATGATGGTGCCCACCTTTTGTAAAGCAGTTTGAGGGCTACTGGTGAAATGCGCTATATAAGAACTAGGTATTATTACTATCAAACCATGTTTACGTGGTGCAGCAAGGTGCAGTATGGGGTGTGTTTTCTAAAGTGCACTAATATGCTGTGCATTAATTGGTCCATGTAGACTCTGCTGCATACACTACAAGTTCCCTAGTGCATTTTAACGTCATGCTCGAAACTAGGCCTGGATGAACCCATTGCTGGGCCCTAGGCAAATGTATACATCTGGGCCCCTCTGCTGGCCAGCTAATCTAGAGGCTCCCACGGTATGGATGCATTTATATTAACTCTGTCCTGGCCAGCAGAGCTGCACTAGTGATCTATTAACCCAAGCACATCTGGCTTCCTGCTGTCTGGATGTTAACCCTCTCCTATTCAGGTCAGTCAATGACTGGCACCTGCTGCACTCCCCACCATTCCTTTTCTAGCTGGCTCTCCCATCCAGGCACTCACTGCAGCTCCCTGTACTTGTAGCCAGTCCTGCGGGCAGAGCAGAGGGGCCACAGAGGCTGGGCAGGCCCCCGGTGGGGACTCCTGATGGAGGACACAACCCCCCCAAGCAGTGCTGGCCAGCCCTCTGTCATGATGGAGGGATGACTGGGACAAATTTGAGTGAAATCCTCCTTGTGAAGGAGGGAAAAGGAAGACTGACCTGGGATATGCTTCCTTTCCTAGTAATCACCACAAGGCTGTTGTAATTGAGGTGCTTCTATTCAGTTCTGCTCTGAGCCAACTTCAGGGTTCTGCCACTTACCCCTGCCTTCATTCCTGGGCAGATGCGAGCTGCATAAAACACCTTCCACAGGGTTGAGAAGAAGGAGGGGGGAGCAATGGGACTTAGCATGGGGGGTTCAGCCACTTCTTGTGTGGGACAGGGGTTTGACTGTACAGGGAAGGTCCCCTGCCTGCACAGGTCAGGCAGGCATGATCGAGTCCTAAGCTGGGTTTCTAGTGGATGAAGAAAATGGAAGTCAGCAGGTGGTTTTTCATAGATCACTCAACAGAAAAAAAACTGCAAAGTAACTGACTTATCAGTTGCTGGTTTTGTGCCCTCCCACCCGCCGCCCAATTTTTTTTGTTTCTGGCGAGGAGTGGTGTATTGTATTGTTTATTGTTTCATATTGAATGGCAAATATTGCAATGATCTATATAGCGTTCCAGTACTGTGCTCTCAATTCCAAAGCTAATGAACATAGTGAATGGTCTGTGTTAATGAGCAGAATAAAAGGCAAGCTACCTTTTTGGCATGCTAAATATTGAATTGTTTTGAATTGTTGACATGCAGGGACAACAGCGGGAACTTTGGTTTGAAAGAAAGAGAGAATATTAGAAACTAGTTGTGATGGTGCACCCCATAAGGCTTTATGGAAATATGCTTAGGAATATATATATAACATAACTGGAATATGTTCTATGCTACACATCCCAGGTAACATAGCTATGTAAAGGTTATGATCTACTGAATTTATCCATCCTATTTGTATGCATGTATCATTTTTGTGTTCGAAGTTATGAATATTGGCTGTGTACTGGCTTGATTTTTATGTAGCCTTTGTAAAGCATTTGGTCAGTGTCCTGAGAAAGGAATGTGCAAATTAAGTGCCCAATCAAGAAGCACTTAAGGGACAATGGATCTTGGGAGGCTCCAATCCACATAAGAAGTCTACATGAGGACATTCAAGATAGTAGGTAAATGATGGCTGCTGTCTGTGAAGTTCTGAGTCATGCATGGACATGTGACTTGCCCATGTGACTCCAAAACTCCATCTTGGACCTGGACTTTGCATAGGAGAGAGGAGGGGGTCTCCACCCACGAGAGAAAGTCTACTTCCCCTGGGAAACCCCTCCATTTTGTCTTCAGCTGGCTAAAGAGATAGCCTCTCCCCAAGGATACCTGAAAGAAACTGGAACAAAGGACAGTAACTACAGGGGGGGGTGAGTGATTGCTTGACCTAGACTAGAAGGAGACTAGTCTGTAAAAGGAAGCTTACTGGGTGAGGTTTTTATCTGTTTTCAGTTTTCTTAGACATAGACTTGCATGTTCTAGTTTATTTTGCTTGGTAATTCGCTTTGTTCTGTCTGCTACTACTTGGAACTACTTAAATCCTACTTTCAGTATTTAATAAAATCATGTTTTACTTATTAATTAACCCAGAGTATGTGTTAATACCTGGGTGGGCAAACAGTTGTGCATATCTCTCTATCTGTGTTATAAAGGGTGAACAATTTATGAGTTTACCTTGTGTAAGCTTTATACATGGTAAAATGGACTTATTGGGGGTTTGGACCCCATTGGGAGTTGGGCATCTGAGTGTTAAAGACAGGAACACTTCTGTAAGCTGCTTTCAGTTAAGTCTGCAGCTTTGGGGCATGTGGTTCAGACCCTGGGTCTGTGTTGGAGCAGACGGTCATGTCTGGCTCAACAAGACAGGGTGCTGGAATCCAAGGCTGGCAGGGAAAGCAGGGGCAGAAGTAGTCTTGGCACATCAGTTGGCAGCCCCAAGGGGGTTTCTGTGATCCAACCTGTCACACTAGTGATGAGTAAATAATGCGCAGCTTCTTGTGGGGTGGCAATAGAATATTTACTTTGTCATGGAAAAGTGTGCCTCTTTGCCATCTCACTTTCATGCCATGCTACATCTGTTATGTGACTTTCATTAACTCAGTGGGACCCATAGTGCTGGTGCATACTGTTTAGAAAGTTTAAAAAAGATGTAACCATAGAGGGCTCGAACCCCAGGTGCAGCCGGGCAATGCTCAGCACACCTGGCAAGGGGCAGGTAGTAGGCATTATGCCATTTTTCTGCCTTCCCTTCTCTTCTCTTCTATAATCCTGGGGGCTGTGGGAAGAGCAAGTCACTTTTGCTTTTCTCCAACCCTGTGGCCGGGTACATGGCTGCTCCGGGACTCCAGTGTTATTTAGGGCTACTCTAAATTATGACCAGCTGCCACAGCCCCAAAGGGCCATTCTGCAGCTAGAGATTGCCAGAGTACTTCAGCCCTCCAGCCATGCTCCCTTACCCCCTGGCAACACCCTGACATTCCATCTACTGTGGGGTCAGAAAGGTGGCAGTGCACAGCCTAGGCCAGGTGGGGGCAGCATAGAGCAGGTGGGATAAACCCCAACATGCTGGCCTGAAGCATCTCATCAGCAGTTACAGGCAGGAGCATATTTACCATGAAACAAACTGTGCAGTGGCAAGGAGCCCCCAACAGCAGCGGGGCCCCCAAAATGCAGGACAAATATCTGACAACCTGCCCCCGAGTCCTGGCCAGCAGCACAGCAGGGATCAGGTAGGCAGGCTGCCTGAATGCCATGGCCGGTGGCCCCACACCACTCCCAGAAGCGGCCAGCTGCTGGCATGTCTCTGCGCGCCCCTGGTGGGAGGGGAGGCGGCTCTTCCCCGGGCAGTGTATGGAGACCCGCTGCCCCCCTCCCAACATGGGATGCGCAGAGACGTGCCAGCTGCAGGGCTAAGGTGTCTCCCTGTCCGCTCTGCCTCCCTCCCTCCATCCCGCTTTGCTCTGGGAAGCCGCCAGCATGTCCCTGCAGCCCCTAGATAGGTGTGTGTGTGTCTCCACGTGCTGCCCCCGCCCCAAGCTCTCACTCCACAGCTCCCATTGGCTGGGAACTGCAGCCAATGGGAGCTGCAGGGGTGGAGCCTTTGGGCAGCAGCATGTGGAGACCCCCTGCCTTGCCCACCTAGGAGCCACTGCCAGAGGGGTGTGTGTGCTGGTTGCTTTGGGAGCTGCGCCACCCAAGGTAAGCACTGCCCCTCTGCCCCCCTCCTGAACTCCAACCCCTGCCCCAGCCCAGAGCCTGCACCCTACACCCAAACTTCCTCCCAGAACCCACACCCTTCCTGCACCCCACCCCCCTGCCCCAATCAAGGGACCTCACTTTAGTTTCATTTACTTCCCATTACTTACAATATAGGAGGAGGATGAAGGAAAAAAAAGAATGAAAAACTGAGGGGGTGGAGGCAAAAATGAAGCTGCGCACAGGGCCCCACTAATTCTAAATCCACCGCTGGTTATGGGAACTAGGATACAATCACAAAAACTACCAGTCCTGAGGCTAATTGGCAGAAGATAATCAGCTGGGTTCGGGAAGATCCCTTTTCCCTTCCCCTAGAAGGCATGTCTGCACAGCAGCTAGGTGTGATTCCCAGCTTGGGTAGATATACACGCACTAGCGCCCCTCAGGCTAGCGTGTAAGGCGGAAGCTCGGGCTAGCTGCCAGAAGACACTCCTGCCCAAGCCTGAGGATATATATGAGTGGCTAGCCTGAGCCGCTGCCTGTTTTCAGTGCGCTACCCAAATGGGCAATCACACCTCGCAGCTGCTGTGGAGACCTACCCAGATCCTATGTACATTCTAGTGCTCTGTAGCAGCTAAAGTTCTAGCTAAGATTAGTTGCATTATGGTAGTTTTGCACTTTCCTCCAAAATAGCCATCAATGGCTGCACTCAGATGAATTTATAGGACTAGATCCTGGCTGTCCCAGAATAACTGCATGCACCTGCATGCCGCCTCCCCCCCCCCCCCCCCCCGTCCCCGGGTACTGGCTAATGGACAGAGAAGGAGCCAGGATATTTTTCTCATCATTTATAAGATGCTCACCTACTATTGGAATGATACTATCGAAACTTTCTTAGCCAGTTAATGGACCACTGGGCTTTCAGGGGGTCTGGCAAATTGCATTTTGTGAGGGGGCTTGGAAATCAACTCCAGTTTAGCTGAACGTGCATGGTTTACAACAGTACCCTTACGGTAAGTAACAGACCTTAAAAGAAAAATATAAAGGTTTTGTAATTCTTTTTTTTTTAACTTTTCCTTATTTGTATGAGCCTCAGTGCAAAAATGCCTTTATTATATGCTTTTCCATGTGACAAACCGATTTTCCCTATGGTTGAGATGAAAATAATATTTACGTAGTGTTTTGTTATGACACTTTCAAATTATATATCATCTCAGAATACCAAGGCATTTTTCCTTGTGCTCTAGCAACACTGATGTCAGCAAACTTTGGGAATAGGGTTTATTAGTTAAAAGTTCTTCCAGAGCTTGTGGATGGAGCACAAGGTATTGTTTTTATGGTGCACAAATTGTGGCCGTTGCTTAATGGCAGATTTTTAAAAGAACTAGCTCCTGGGTCGTGCACGATTCCCCACTCTAAACACTAATGTCATGCTGTAAGTTCAAATGTTTAGATTATGGGAGACTCTTCCACATCATATTATAACAGTTTCAGAGTTGGCTCAAATTATTTGCTTTAAAATAGCAAATAAACCCACCAAACTTGTTAAAACTATGGGGGGAAATTTTCAGTCACGAATGAGACTTTGGTCTGGACGACACACAGGTTTCTACTGCTCTGACTAGTTCCGATAGGGGTGTGTGATTTCATTTATTTAACTGAAACAATATATCTGTGCAACTACAGCTGTGTGGAGGGTGGAAATTTGGCTTTGTGCAGGATTTTAAGATTTGGCTTTGTTCCAAATAGGCACAAAACCCAAAAATTTCAAAGGAAAGTTCATCTCCCCACCCTAAAGAAAATCTGTTTCTGGTCACTTGGAACGTTGCATCTTGATTTTTGCCTTTTTAAAATGTTGTTTTATAGTACAACACCGCATGAAAAACATTGATATTAAAATAGTTTCAAAATGAAAAATCAAAATGTTTTGTGTTCTGAAAATGTCAAAATGGGTCATTTTGATGGTGCTGGAACTTTGCTTTCTGGTTTTCTTCTGAAATGAAACGAAATGCCAGAGCAATCGCCCTGCGTTCCTCAAGTGTGTCCATTTCAATGGACCTGCAACTTCCAACCGAATATGGTTCTGTTGAAAATCCTCCAACCTGCTCTAGGTCCCGCCCCTAGTTTAGATACATTTCTAGCTTATTCCCCTTCCCAGGTGGGAGCTGCCTATTGCTTTAACTGTACCAGCATAGTACAACTTTAGTGTGTCAACAAGAACTTATGCACCCAACTCCTATTGATTTTTTTAAAATGGGAATTGGGCTCCTGTCTCTTGAGCCTTTGAAAATCTCCACCTCTCGGGTTACAGAACTAAGAATACAAAAAGGAACCACAGTGCGTCAGGATTACTATTCAGTCCATAAAACTGCTGATTCTTCAGCTATCTAAACTATTTGCCCATAATTATTATTTGAATATTACTATTCTACCCACTGTGCCTGTACAGACAGATTTAATGAATGGGCTAAACAAACCTCAAATGCACTTAAACAACATCAAATAGGCCAGTATAGGCACCTTTGAAAATGTTGCCCTAAATCTCATTTTCTAAGTCCCATGAGACTTAGGGTAACAGTTTCAAATATGCCTCCATGACTTAGGAACCTCCATCCTAATTTCAAAAGTTACTAAGGAACCTAAATGTCTTTTGAAAATTAAATCACTTTGCAAACTAGGACTTAGGCACTGTTGAAATTTTTCCCCTTTCTCTTTTCAAAGACAGTAAATAAATCTTAAACCAGTAGCTGGTGACTGTGTAAAAGGTGCACATATATTGTACCTGATATTAACCCTTTCATACGAGGAGGGGCTTTCCTAAAGCATAATACAAAAATCATCTGAACCTTGTTCCTGAATACATTTTTCTACTCATTTAAGTCAGACTCATGGCTAAACTGAACCTCACATGAACATGGATCCACAGACCAGAGCAGGCTCTCCCTATGCTATAAGGCTGGTCACTTACCAAACCTGTATTCTGACTTTACAGCTGTTAAAATGATCATGTTTATGTTTTAACTCAGTCCCTAAATCACTCTTTTGGAGTAAAGGTGCCATCACTGGGGGGAAAAATGAAGCACCCACTGCTGTTGGTCTTACAGGGATGCTAAATGCTGCTGCTTTTTCCTCTATACCATCTGCAGACTCTGCTCTCTCCTCACTATCACCACTGCAAGCTCTCAGACATGCTCTGCTGATTCCCCACTTTAACTATTGCAACTGCCTCCCCTCTGGCAGCTCCCTCTCTCCTTAGGTCTGTCCAAAACACTGCTGTTAAGCTGATGTTTCTTTCCCTTATCCTGGCTATGTTTTTCCCTACCTCCTAACATTCAGCACTGGTTTCCCTTCTTCTGTATTCAATTCAAGCGTCTCATTTAACACATTCAGCAACTCTCCACCATGTCTACAGCCTGGATCCCATTTCTCTGACAGCCTGTACTGCTTCGTATACTCAACCCAAGCTTTTCCCCACTGCTTCATTTGTTTCATTCAGCCAATTCTGGCTGTGTGATGTCATGCAGGACTTCTCTTACACTTGAAATACACTCCCAATCAACAGTCATACTCCACCCTCGCTCTCCTCAGTCAAACCTCGCTCAACCCCTAAGGCGTGCAGGCAACTGCAAAGTCTGCTATTTGTCAATTGTATGTTGTGCCTGTGAGCTCAATGGGGTCGGGATTTTGTTTTGTTGATGTGTGTAATTTTGCTAGAGATTGTCCTGAGCCATGAAGTTTGGATCTATTTGGTTTTAGTTCAACCCATTGGCAAGAAGGCCTCAGTTGGCAAGTTCAAACTTTGATCCAGACTTCCCCAAAGTTCAGAGGTGTTGGGGCTGGGGTTTTGGGTTGGGCCCATTTCTTTTGTTATTAGTGTAATTTGGGGGATGGCAAGGTGTGTATAGAATATATTCTCCATATAGCATCATATGTATAAATTAGGCCAAATCCTGACCCTTACTCACGTCAAAC
This sequence comes from Trachemys scripta elegans, assembly GCF_013100865.1. Lineage (NCBI taxonomy): Eukaryota > Metazoa > Chordata > Testudines > Emydidae > Trachemys > Trachemys scripta. The sequence goes on from NC_048299.1 coordinate 168,788,186, forward strand.
CCATTACAATCTATGGCCCAAGTTCTGGAGTTCTTATTCAGTGTGTCCTTATGTTTAGCTGGGCAACTCTCTTTAGAGAACTTCTCTGTAGAGAATGGGGAGGCAACAGATCTAAGCGTTCAGGGTTCTTGTATTCTTGGTTCTGCCTTGGACCCTAGTCAAACTGCTGAACATCTCTTTGCTTCACTTTATATAAATTGGGCATAATATTACTTGCCATAATATATCTCCCAGGGATGTTGTGTAGCTTAATGTTTGTAAAGTGCTAAGTGTGTATCTAGCTAATAAGTGCATATTTTAGAAGCTGGGATGTTTGTGAGGTTCCATTAGAAGAATATTGGCCATTTAAAGGGTTTCTGACACCAGGGAAGTCCATGGAGTCTTTCTGCTGTCACTGTGATCTGTCCTGCAAATGTTCACTTCCTTGCTGGATAAATACATTAGGTTCTCAGCTGATAAACCAGGGAGCAAAGCAGTAGCTATAATAGTCACACTGGCCCTGGGAAAACATTTTAAGTAAGGAAAGGGCTGTCTCCTTGGTATCAGAGAGGCGTTTATTGATGTGTTTCTTAAGTAGCCTTTAGCTTTCCCAGACTTTTTTTTTTTTTACCCCTTAACAGATGCTATAAGTAGTGTACTATATTGCTGGATTGTAGGAGAAATGATAGTTCAGGAAACAAAACACAAGCTATGAGCTCTATTGCATAATCAGACTGTCTTTATTTTAAGTTTCTATTATGTTCTAATTATTAAAAATGCACAGAAGAAAGCAGATTTATACTCGGTAGCAAAATGTGGCTATTTTGTATTAGATACTGTAGAATTTAGCAAGGAACATATGATCAGTAAACATAACTTGCCATAATGCATTGTCAGCATGCTATTAACTGCTAAACACACACAGAGGGCTCCTTGAGAGCCTTTGGACAGGTAAGAACAAATTTTCAAAAGAGGTAATGTAAGTTGTGCTGACAAAACATGTGTGAGCACGGTTGCATTAAAGCCCAGGTGCTAACAGGTACTCTAAGTATACACCTACCCCTTCCCCATGTGAACGTGCCCACTTAGGCATGCAATTGGTACTTATCTTTCAGTCCCATACCCATCACTGTAGTATGAGGTGTATACATACACGTTTTGTATGTGCAACTTGTGTCTCTGTATGAAAATTTGTCCTATATAGTCTAACAAAAGAGCAAGCGATCTCTCCCCTACGTGACCTTCTGTCATTGAGAGAATTCCTGCGCTTACTTGTCCTAAAGAAATTACTTTTACCTAGGTACAAGTTCTGTGGGTGTAGGGAGGGGAGGGATCATGGGGAAAGAAGAGGAGCATGGGACTTCAGAGGTTAAGGCAAACCATCTTTCTCTCATTGATCAGACCATAACATGATGTCACCTATAAACTGCACAGTAAAGCTATATTATTTAATAGATGTGAGGTTTGCACCTGCTTCCTCTCTTATCTCCCTTTAAAATGAAGTATCCCACACATGCAGTTTGTTAGCATGGGCCGTGTCCTTTTACATACAGTAAATCTCTACAGCTTGGCAAGCAAAGGTTTTTACTGCAGATGCAGAATAATTTGAGACCCATCCCTCTCCCTCACACACTCGTTTTATAATGAATAAAATGCTGTGAAGTATTTCAGTAGGCATTCATAATACACACAGGGAAACAACGTATGTTTTGGGGAGGAAATGTGTATTTAGGAGTAAAATTCAAATCCCCTAGAAAAATTTTAGTATGACTCAGTGTCAGTCCCATACCTGTTTGGCAGCACTGTATCTCCTAAGTCACATCAACACAGGGCCGGCTCCAGGCACCAGAGGAGGAAACACACGTGCCTGGGGCTGCACATGCTAAGGGGCGGCATTCTGTCCATTCTTGGGGTGGCACAATCCAAGCAGGTTTTTTGTTGTTGTTGTTGTTGTTGTTGCTTGGGGCGGCAAAAATGGTAGAGCCGGCCCTGCATCAACAACACTGAGAGCCACACCATTGCCCAGAATGCATCGGGGAGTACTTCCTTTTCAGCTGAGTAGCAGTGGTGCAAGACGAACAGTGAGACTGGAATCAATAGAAATGTCAGGAAGAAGCTATGGGTAGGATCAGTCTTAAATGGGAAGCCTGGGCTCCCATTCTTCTTTATGCAGGAATAATTTGTAAAGGAGAGGGGATGCTGAAGTAAGGTTGTGGAGTTTCTATCTCCCCCTTCTCTCAGGGGAGGTGGCTGTACCCTCCCCCTGGAAGAAACTATGATTCCATCGTCTTACCCTGGGAATACCCAAAGATCTGTGCCAATCTTCATTGGGAGCACTCCCAAAACTTAAGAGGCATCTCCATGCCCAGCCCCACTGGCTCCTATTAGCTAATCAAGAATGCTGCTCCTGCAAAAACCGAGATACCAGAAGCTCACTTGATCACAGCTGCTTCTTGAACCATCCCTAAAGGTTCCACAGCACAGAGGGGACGGATTCATTTGCACTTGCTTCCTTTGTGGGTTTGGGAGGGGTAGAACCCAGAGACTCCCAGCCTGCTGCCTGTCTACATCTTTTTATCCCTATTTGCCCACTTTCCAGGTCTGTGCAGCCTAAACTCCATAAGGTGCATGGAACACCTTCTGTCAGCAGTGGCTGTCTCCTATACACACATGGAACTAAGGAATAATAAGGCCCCCTACTAAGTGTGGGGAAGGAGAGATGGTAGGTGTGGCAAGACAGAAGCCTTGGAACACAGTTGAAAGGTTATGACTAATAAACTGGGGGCTTGGTGCAATGATCCCTGGGCAGAGATATGGTAGCCTAGGGACAAACAAGAGGGACAGTGCACTAGCAGCAGACAGAGTGGGGTAAAGACAAAGCAAGAAGCCAGTGTCTGTATGTATGGGAGGGCATAGCAGAGTGCTAATTGGGAGCAGCCTTGAGGTACCAAACCCTGATCAATCCTTTCAACAAAGTGGGCTGCTCTGTGAATTTGAAAACTTTAACACCACAAGATAAAACAAACCGTTAAGGTACATAAACCATGTTTTACCATAAGAATGTATAATTTTGTTGTTGTTGTTCAGTGAACAATCAAGCCCTAATTAAAACTAAAGTTCAAAGTGTTTTGGAGAATGAAACCTTCTCCCTCCCAGTACCAATGCAAAGGGGTATACATTCATGTGAACTATAAGAGTAATATGTCCTGAAGTTGCCTTTAACTCGTATTATCTTAATTTGGAACATTCATAACCCGATAAATGCATTCCCAACCCTTCCTGGTATTTTCTGTTACTTTGCTTCATTGACATGTACATTTATTCGGAGATACGACAATGAGAGCTGAAAATATTTCTTCACACTTTTTTCCTTATAAAACACTGATAAATGAAAGGCTGAAGAAGACAATCTTGTTCACACAAGTGGTCTCCTTTCAACCTCTAGGTCCAGCTCGCCATAGACATGTCGTAGGGCATCACAATTCAGGCTTGCAATTAGCTTTCGAACTCCAGCTTGTCTTGGAAAACATTTTTCTTCCCAGGTCAAAGTAGAATTCTTTGGAATTTCCCTGCGGTTATAAAGCAAAATATCAATATTTTGACAGATTGGCAGGGTGAGATTTCCTCAACCTGACACAGAATTTGAGAAGTCCAGAAATAATCAATCTAGATTTTTTTTTTTTCATACTGCTCCCATCTCCTGGCCATTGCAAAATTGTTCTTACAATACATTTTCTAGAATTTTTTTCCAATCCAATTTTTAAATTTTCCCCAAAATAATGGAGCTTCCCACACTTCCCTTGGGAGTCTATTTCTCAGTCAAATAGGTCTGACTGGGAGGAAGTTTTTCCAGCTATTTAATTTACATTTCCCCCCTTTTAAATTTAAACCCATAGCTTCTGTCAATCCCATAGGGTACTGATTGCCCTTATCTCCAATGCATCAAATTCTCTGCTGGTGTAAATGGGCAAAACTCCGTTGAAGTCAAGGTGGCTACGCTGACATGCAACAACAGAGAATTTGACCCATTATTCCGTGTTTCCGTGAGTCCATGAAATCTCGTTCAAAATTCTGAGCTTTAGTGTAAATTTAGTCTTTCAGCTCAGTTTTCTGTCATAAGTTATTTGGGCGAAACCTGCCCCACTGAAATCAATGGAAGTCTTACTACTGACTTCAATGGGACCAGGATTCCATCTAGTCTCTCAGGTGGCTCAAGGAATGTATATTCATTTTAGCATCCTAATAATCTGCACTATGCTGCCATAAAATAGTATTCAGCAGATTTTGTCTAGTTATTCAGTTCTTTCCCTTTCCCCTCTGGTCCTGGGAGGACCTGAGAAGATTATCTGTAGTTTCCAATGCGTATACTGAAAGCAAATTCATGTATGTAGTTCAAACAATTCCTTATTCAGAAATATCCAGCAGGAGGAGTGGTGATGGGGAATTGAAACTCTCTGCAAGCTCACACTGCGGTAATCAGAGAGCATCTTGTCATTGTCCACTTTTAAAGATCACTTTCTTTTGTCCATGAAAACAAGCTGAAATGTTCTTATGAGTCCTGCTGTTAGCAGTTGCACTGTTCCATTATGTATGGCTCCTGATTGCTTATAGTATCAACAAACTGCACTCTGTACTGTTCTTGATTTTCAATTTTATGCTAAGGTTTAAGTCACACAGACTGCCACGTGCATTGGGTTTGTTTTTTAGGCAGTTTCACAGCCTTCTCCCTGTCCCTGTGTACAGATGTTGATACTGACTGACTGTGTTTAGGGGAATGCAGCCTGCTTAATGGAACCAGTGGAGGATGTGAGCTAGGTATTTATAAAAACAAATACTGTTTTCTTTAGCAGTAAGGAAGAGGATTACGAACTGCACACTTCTGGATTGTGAGGTTGTAGCGATCTGGGGTCTGATTCTCTCTTTTGTGTAAACATCTGAACAGGGTGAGTGCAAGGTGGCTTACTACCATGAGTGTAAGTAAAAGCAGAAGTCAGATTTGGTAACATTTTATACTGTGCACGGATGTAACAGACTACACTAGGTTCAAGGCAAGGGAGAATCAAGGTTGTGATGAGGATTTCTTGAGTAAGTCCCAAGCTAAGCACAAAAATACTTTGGAGCAGTTTTAATGCATGCACCCTGCAAAAAACCAAAGCACACTGTTTAGAAGAGAATATATGCAAACTGCTCTTAGTACATTCCTTCTCTTTTCTTTTTTGTTCCTAATGAAATGTGTAACCTGTCCTCCTTCTATAACTGACTCTTCACCAAATACAAACTTAAGATGGCAGACTGGTGAATTACACTACTTAGATGACGGTGCCAGCTAAAATGCCATTAGTTCAGAGTGTGTGTGGGAAATGTCCAATATGGGAAGCAATGAAGGCATTACATGATCCTTCAGGTAGAAAAACTGTTTGTTATACATTGTCAGACATGGGCCAGATCCTCAGACGATGTAAACTGTCATAAGATTAAAGTTTAAAGTGCCTACATTTCATTGACTTTCAATGGGACTTAGGCTTCTGAGTCAATTGGGTTCTTTTGAAAATATTACCCATAACTCTAACGAAGTCAATGGAGCTACACCAGCTGAGGCTCTGGCCCTGTGTACTGACATTATAAACTTTCCTTCTTATGCAATGCTTGTTGTAGGCATGATCCTAGTGTAAATGCAATTTGGAGATTATTACTACCCTAAATTTGCCATTCCACATACCCTATATCTCTCTGATCAGGACCTGACTATACAAAACTCTTCAAAGCACATTGAAATCAATGGAAAGAGGCCTATTGATTTAAATGGGCTTTGTATCAGGCCTGTAGCTGGTATGTTCACTCTTGAGGTACTTACATGACTTTGTCCCTACTGCAACTGAATGTCTTGTGGCCATTAATGTATTTATCCTCACAACAGCCCTGCGAGGTAGGGAAGCGCTCTTATTCCCATTGTACAGATGGGGAACTGGGGCACGAAGTAGATTAAATGATTTGTCCAAGGACCACAAAGAGGCTGGGGCTAAATTGGGAATAGAATCCTTATCTTCTGTGTCCCAATTTACTGTCCTAGGCACTAAATCAGCCTTCCTCACCTCCATCACCTTTAATTCAAGCTCAGAGTTTTGGAAAAGGATAAAGCGACTTGAAGGAGGATCTGAATACTGCTGGTCCTAAATCATTTTAATAATGCAATTAATTGTGTGGCTAGTTGCTAGCTTTGAGACGTGTAAAGGCAATACCAATACCCCCAACTACAGGGGCTGCAACTGTCAAAGGCCTTTGCACAAATCATGCTCCTTTCCCTACTCAGGCCCATGGCTAAGCATCAATATATAGCCCTATGTGACGTGCCTAAGTCAATGGGCAGAGGCAGGAAAAACAGCCTGGTCTCCTGACTCCCAGCCCAGTGCTCTATCCACTGGACCATACTGCCTGTTATCTCAGTATACATAAGTCAGTACTATAAAAATACAAGAGCAGTTATAGACATTTCTAAATTCTTATCCTCCTCAATACCCCTCTCTCCAAACAATAACTAATTACAAGAGACCAAAGGGAACACCTGCAAAGCGGGATGGTCCAGTGATGGATAGAGATACTACCCCCCCCCCCCCGAAAACCAACTGATTTTCACTTTTTTGCAAATGAAGTCAAACTGCCCTAATTATATTTGCCTGGGAGTGAACTTAGTGATGAATGATTCTAAATAATGTGCTGAGCCATCAACACACTGCAGCCATTTATCACCTTGAATACATAGAGGCAAATGGGATTATTATTTAAATAAACTACAACTACCCATGGTTTGTCCCCTGTGTGCGTGTGTGTAACCTGCAGCCTTTATCCATCCGAGGAAAGTGAAAATAAAATCTCCAAATGACATAGGCAATCATTTCCCATTTTTAAATAAGTCCTAGGACATTATCTTAAAGGGGGAGAGAGGAGGAGGGGGCAGAAGCTGTGGCTTGAAGAAAGCAAAGTATCTACTTGATTAATCATGTTTCATGGTAACTCCCTTTCTTTGGATGCACCTGACAACTCTCACTTCCTTGAAGGTGAGAACAGTCAGCAATAGTTTTTAGAATAAGAAGGGCTGCAAAACAATGGGAGGTTTGCCATGATTCCCTAATAATTAAGGCCATTTTCAAAACTGGTATAGCCCCTGTGGAAGATCCTGAGCCAAATTTAGTCATGCCCTGAACTGTAGTGCATGTTACACACCGTCCAATGCCCTTGAACACGTATTTTCTACCTAACTCAAATCCAGGATCTGATGCCAATCATTTTTACATTGGTCCAAGTGTGATCAGAATCAGATCCCTGATGTGCAAATATGCTATCCTTTATGCTACTGCTGAATTACAATTTTTCAAAGGAACCAGGGCCTCAATCCAGCTTCTAAATTTGAATGCCCAATACTGCATGCCAACAGCAGAACTTGTGCATGCAAATAAGACTTGCATCCAAAAATCTTTTATGCACACACAGTTCTACTGTTTTCACACACACACACACACACACACACACACACACACACACACACACACACACTCACACACTACATCACACTCAAATGTAAAGTGAGTTCTGGGAAATTTAGCCCTTACATCTGGGAGCAGCTGTGCCAGTGATGAGATTCTCTCTAAATGAAACAAAAGATTGGCCAGCAACATAGGACATTTCTGTTTCTCAGACTTGAGGTCATTCTGCATCAGGCCCCTGCATTTCAGGACAGACCTATTTAGGGATGCTGTTTATTTAGGGATGATGTTATTTACTCCCATGTTCAACACAGTGATCCCCTCCATGCTCTGCAGTTTCAGCATCAGACCCATAGAGACAGATTTTTAAAAGGTATTTAGATTCAGATAGGTGCATACAGGGATTTTCAAAAGCATCTATCAGAATCTTTAGGTGAATCTTTTAAAATCTTGCTCTGAGTCAATGCGGGAGGCGGAATCCCTTCTTGGAACACTCTCCTTAAAAAGGGGATCCTATTTATGGTTTTACCACAAATCTTGAGTAGTGGGCAATATGTGGTTGAATAGTTGAGGCAGAGATTAGATTTGACACAAAGATGACAAATAAAAAAAATAATAGAGTTGGCAATTACCCACACCACCACCATTTGCAAAGCCCCTTCCCAACTACCAAAACCCTCTAGTAACGTGCACAGTGACAGACTGACCTCTTCCAACTGTTACTCCCCCTCCATCCATTACAAATCCTTAGAATAAAAAGCATATGCTTGAATTACAGTACATAGATCAACAGGGATAGTTACTTTGTGCTAAATCCCATAAGGGAGAAGGGAATGAACAGCCCATTATTTCCACACTCTTCCCTACCTGAACATTTTTGTGGTTGTCCTCAGTAGGCCAGGTCCATCGAGACGTACCAAGACATCCACAAGCTTTTGGTTCAGTGGGTTGGTGAATTCTATTATCACAGACATTTCCTTACCAACTACCTTCTCTCCAGGAACCTACAAAACAAGGGAAGGATGTAGATAAGAAGAAAATTATAAAATCCTGGCATGCAGTCTCAATTGTTAGATGTACATTTAACAAAATGTGTGTTTGTACAGATGTTTTTTTGTGAAAGAAACAATGTAAAGTGAGCTATTAGTTTCTTGGGCTTGGTCATGCACAGAGAAGACTACCACTCCCCTCTCCGCACACAACATTTGAACCATGTTTCTTTTCTTTGTGCTCACCTCTTTACAAATCAAAACTAGTTAAAATACCTAGGCCTGGTCTACACTAACCCCCCCAATTCGAACTAAGGTACGCAACTTCAGCTACGTGAATAACGTAGCTGAAGTCAACATACCTTAGTTTGAACTTACCGCGGACCAGATGCGGCAGGCAGGCTCCTCCGTCGACTCCGCGTACTCCTCGCGCCGAGCAGGATTACCGGAGTTGACGGGGAGCACTTCTGGGTTCGATTTATCGTGTCCAGACAAGACGCGATAAATCTAACCCAGAAGTTCGATTGCCTGCCGCCGAACCAGCGCATAAGTATAGACAAGCCCCTAGATGCAGCTGGGGTGACTGTATGGAAAGTAGCAATGCATTCTTTATTGCACCAAATTGCAATGGATACAATGATAAGGCAAATATTTCACTGGTTTAAATGTGGGTTTTCCTGCAGTGAACGCAGTGAACTTTGCAGTATTCAGAGACTGAAGTAAGCGGGGGGGGGGGGGGGGGGAAAGAGAGCGCCAATCTTCACCTCATTTCTGCACACAATCTGTCCGGGAAGATTTCATAACATGTATGCTAGTGAGGATAACAGAACCACAGAAGGACCTGCTGTACAATTAAAGTGGAGTAATGCATACAGGTTTATTAAAGCACTATAAGAGACAGACTTTTTTTTATGTATGATGGATAAGTTGGGGCCTTGATTATTATGAATACAAAGAGGGTTTTGTATTGAGGTACTGGACAGAAAGAAACCCTGTAGATCTCACTCTATTCTATTGCTGTTCTTACACTATGCCCACTACCTCTGTCCCTGGCATACTGGCTTCCAGACTGAAACAGTCTTTTCTGCCTTGTCACTTCTGAGGATCTCCTTAATTCTGTCCTTGTAGGGGGACCTCTGATTACATCACAGTTGGGAGACAAAGTGTGTCCCCACCTTCCATACACTTCAGTAAGAGGAGGATGCTCAGCACCCCAAATCACAGGGTTCGTGAATGAGAGAGGATGAAGAATGGGATCTTATTTGTTTTAACAACTCTGCTTTTTTTCAGGCAATGCATGAAGTTGTACACAGCCCCTTGTTTGTAACAGCACTATCATGGTTTATGCGTGTGCAGGGTCTTCCATTTTTTTTATTTGACTTAAAAGTACAAAGCTTGTAGCAATATGCAAACAAAATATGTGGCTGTAAGACCAGCCAGCAGAGTGGGGTGGAACTTGGATCTAGAGAAGGGGCTTTACATCCTTTAGGTCCAATTCTTGGGTCTGAGCAGCAGAAAGCAGCAACAAAGCTGGCTTAAGTAGCTTCCTGAGGAATCCACCATAAATGTAGAGTTGGGGTGGTGGTGCCTACTCCAAGCCCACTTCCTCTCTCTGTCCCAGCTCCCGGTGTAGGTGGTGTTCCAAGGAGAAAGAAGGTGCCCCTGGGAAGAAAATGCTCTTGGTGCTGTTTATCTAGTCCCTTTTCTCACGGTGATGATTAGACACTCCAGAATGCACTACTAAAATATTTTTCCCTATTCCATACGATAAAATTAGGAGCGCTGGTTTGTGTCACTCAGGATCCTCTAAGGGCTTGTGCACAGCTTTCCATTCTTTTGCACTCATCTTTAATGCTCTGGAGGGAATTCCAGCTCAGCCTGTTTTCTGTATATAACCTTTCTATTTGGCTGTTCTCAAAACCCCCTGTATATAAGAACAGGAAATGGATGCAGTGCAGAGGAGGTAAAACACATGGCTGATGTGCAATGATAGCATTAATAGCCACATCTGTGACAGTCCAGTCAAAAAGCCCTGGCCCTATCAAGGAACCATGATGTGATTGGAACAACAGAAACTTAGTGCGCCAGTCATGTGAACTGCCCCACCGTCATGGATGGGTATAAACTGTTCAGAAAGGACAGGTAAGGGAGGAGAGGTGGAGTTGCATTGTATGTAAGAGAGTGGTATGATTTCTCAGAGTTCCAGTATGAAACTGGAGAAAAGACTGTTGAGAGTCTTTGGGTTAAGTTTAGAGGCGAGAGCAACAAGGGTGATGTCACGCTCTAGACCACCAGATCAGAAGAATGAGGTAGACAAGGCTTTCTTCGGACAACTAACTGAAGTTTTCAGATCACAAGCCCCTAGTTCTAATGGGGGACTTCAAACACCCTGACATCTTCTGGGAGAACAATGCACAGACAATCCAAGAAGTTTTTGAAGAGTATTGGGGACAACTTCCTGGTAGAAGTGCTGGAGGAACCAACTAGGGGCCATGCTCCTCTTGACCTGCTGCTTACAAACAGGGAAGAATTGGTAGGAGAAGGAGAAAGAGGTGGCAACCTAGGCAGCAGTGACCATGAGAGGTTGAGTTCAGGATCCTGACAAAAGGAAGAAAGGAGAGTAGAAAATATGGAACCTAGACTTCAGAAAAGCAGACTTTAAACTCCTTTAGGGAACTGATGGATCCCCTGGGAGGCTAATATGAGGGAGAAAGGAGTCCAGGAGAGCTGGCTATATTTTAAAGAAGCCTTATTGAGGGTGCAGGAACAAACCATCCCGATGTGCAGAAAGAATAGCAAATATGGCAGGCGACCAGCTTGGCTTAACAGTGAAATCTTCAGTAAGCTTAAACTCAAAAAGGAAGCTTACCAGAAGTGGAAATTTGGACAGATGACTAGGGAAGGGAGGAGTATAAAAATATTGCTAGAGCATGCAGGGTGTAATAAATTAATGAAGATATCCTATCTCCTAGAACTGGAAGGGACCTTGAAAGGTCATCGAGTCCAGCCCCCTGCCTTCACTAGCAGGACCAAGTACTGACTTTGCCCCAGATCCCTAAGTGGCCCCCTCAAGGATTGAACTTACAACCCTGAGTTTAGCAGATCAATGCTCAAACCACTGAGCTATCCCTCCCCCCTCAGGAAGGCCAAGGCACAATTGGAGTTGCAGCTAGCAAGGGATGTGAAGGGTAACAAGAAGGGTTTCTACAGGTATGTTAGCAACAAAAAGAAGGTCAGGGAAAGTGTGGGACCCTTACTGAATGGGGGAGGCAACCTAGTGACAGATGTGGAAAAAACAGAAGTACTCAATGCTTTTTTGGCCTCGGTCTTCACAGACAAGGTCCTCTCCCAGACTGCTGCACTGGGCAACACAGTATGGGGAGGAGGTGAGTAGCCCTCAATGGTGAAAGAACAGGTTAAGGACTATTTAGAAAAGCTGAACATGCACAAGTCCATGGGTCTGGATCTAATCCATCTGAGGATGCTGAGGGAGTTGGCTGATGCGATTGCAGAGCCATTGGCCATTATATTTCAAAATTCTTGGGAATCGGGGCACGTGCTGGATGATTGGAAAAAGGCAAATATATTTAAAAAAGGGAAGAAAGAGAACCTGGGGAACTACAGACCAGTCAGCCTCACTTCAGTCCCCAGCAAAATCATGGAGCAGGTCCTCAAGAAATCCATTTTGAAGCACTTGGAGGAGAGGAAGGTGATCAGGAAAGTCAACAGGGCAAGTCATTCCTGACCAACCTGATTGCCTCCTATGATGAGATAACTGGCTCTGTGGATATGGGGAAAGCGGTGGATGTGATATATCTTGACTTTAGTAAAGCTTTTGATACAGTCTCCCACAGTATTCTTGCCAGCAAGTTAAATAAGGATGGATTGGATCAGGGGTTGGCAACCTTTCAGAAGTGGTGTGCTGAGTCTTCATTCTAATTTAAGGTTTTGCGTGCCAGTAATACATGTTAGCGTTTTTAGAAGGTTTCTTTCTAAGTCTATAAATATATAGCTAAACTATTATTGTATGTAAAGTAAATAAGTTTTTTTAAATGTTAAGAAGCTTCGTTTAAAATTAAATTAAAATGCAGAGTCCCCTGGACTGGTGGCCAGGACCCAGGCAATGTGAGTGCCACTGAAAATCAGCTCGCGTGCCACCTTTGGCACGCGTGCCATAGGTTGCCTACCCCTAGATTGGATGAATGGACTATAAGGTGGATAGAAAACTGGCTAGATTGTCAGGCTCAACGGGTAGTGATCAATGGCTCCGTGTCTAGTTGGCAGCTAGTATCAAGCGGAGTGCTCCAGGGCTCGGTCCTGGGGCCGGTTTTGTTCAACATCTTTATTAATGATCTGGATGATGGGATGGATTCCCCCCTCAGCAAGTCAGCAGATGACACTAAGCTGGGGGAGAGGTAGATATGCTGGAGGGTAGGAATAAGGTTCAGAGTGACCTAGACAAATTGGAGGATTGGGCCAAAAGGAATCTGATGAGGTTCAACAAGGACAAGTGCAGAGTCCTGCACTTAAGAAGGAAGACTCCTGTGCACTGCTACAGGCTGGGGACTGACTGGCTAAGCAGCTGTTCTGCAGAAAAGGACCTGGGGATTACAGTGGACGAGAAGCTGTATATGAGTCAGCAGTGTGCCCTTGTTGCCAAGAAGGGCAACGGCATATTGGGCTGTATGAGTAGGAGCACTGCCAGCAGATCGAGGGAAGTGATTATTCCCCTCTATTCGGCACTGATGAGGCCACACCTGGAGTATTGTGTCCTGTTTTGCTCCCCCCCCCCCCCCCCCACCACCACCACAGAAGGGATATGGACAAATTGGAGAGAGTCCAGTGGAGGGCAACGAAAATGATTTGGGGGCTGGGGCACATGACTTACAAGAAGAGGCTGAGGGAACTGGGGTTATTTAGTCTGCAGAAGAGAAGAGTGACGGGGGATTTGATAGCAGCCTTCAGCTACCTGAAGGGGGGTTCCAAAGAGGATAGAGCTCAGCTGTCCTCAGTGGTGGCAGATGACAGAACCAGGACCAATGGTCTCAAGTTGCAGTGGGGGTGGTCTAGGTTGGATATTAGGAAAAACTATTTCACTAGACGGGTGGTGAAACACTGGAATGGGTTACCTAGGGAGGTGGTAGAATCTCCATCCTTAGAGGTTTTTAAGATCCGGCTTGACAAAGCCCTGTCTGGGATGATTTAGTTGGTGTTGGTCCTGCTTTGAGCAGGGGGTTGGACTAGATGACCTCCTGAGGTCTCTTCCAACCCTAATATTCTATGATTCTAAAAAGACCCTCTGACACCTTCAAATTGATGTCAGTAGTACTGAAAAGTTTTCATGGAGTCCTCCCCTCCTCCCACTCAAAATTGTTTTCAATGAAAAAACAAAAGCCCTTAAAGTAAAAACTCTGGCTACCTTCCCCATCCCCAAACCAATACTTGCTGGGGTTGGTGGTGGTGGACAACACCTCAAAAGTTTTCCAGTGGGGATAAAAACCTCTTCTCTGACCACTTCTAGTCAGTAGTACTTTGTTTTTAACATTACTTCTAATAGTCTAAGGGCTTGGCTATACTTGCAAGTTAGAGCACATTAAATGAGCCCCGGGTGCCCTAACTCCTGAGATGTCCATACTGGCAAGGCATGTAGAGCGCCTGGACTCTGCAGCTGGAGCGCTCCTGGTAATCCACCTCCACAAGAAGCATAAAGCTTGCTGCACCCTGGCTGAAATGCCCAGGTGTCAGTGTGGACGCCGTGTTGCATTATTGTGCTATGATTGGCCTCTGAAATGTCCCATAATTCCCTGAAGTCAAGTGGCCACTCTTGTCATTGTTTTGAACCTGACTGCAGGTATGTGAATATCCCCTTTCACAGCTCCGTTTCTGACACCCGGCATGCTTATCTGCTGCGGGACAAAGCAAACCATTACTGTGTGTGTGTGAGAGAGGGGGGGGGGGAAGGGGGGTCTGCTGCTGTCTGAACTTACAAGACAGCATACTGACATGCTTTCAGTCCCCCAAAAACCCACTCTCTCTCCCCGCACATACACACAACACACTCCCTGTCACACTCCACACACACACCTCATTTGAAAAGCATGTTGCAGCCACTTGCACACTGGGATAGCTACCACAATGCACTGCTCTTTGTGGCATTGCAAGAGCTGCTCATGTGGCCACGCCAGTGCGCTTGCAGCTGACAGTATAAACACACGGCAGCGTTTTCTCTGCTGTGGTCTCCGAAGGCTGGTTTAACTCCCAGCGCTCTACATCTGCAAGTGTAGCCAAGCCCTAAGAGATTGCTATGGGCCAAATAGTATCCTCACTTAGGGCTTGATCACCCCCACTCTGAAACAGTAAAAGGTAAGACTCCCACTGACTTCAGTGGCATAGGATAAGGCATTTAGGACCAAAATGTCAAAAGTGCCTAAAGTTGCAGGCAGGCACCTAGTAGGATTTCCAAAAGTGCCTATGTAGGTTGGGCGCTGAACTCCCATTGAAATCAATGGAAGTTGGGCACCTAATTTACTTAAGTGCTTTTGATCACAGGAGTTAACTCCATAAGAGTTGAGTTATTCTGGGTTTACACAGATGTAACAGAGCAGAATTTCACCATAGCACACTTATTATTGTGACCTGGCTTCAAGCTAAATTTGAAAGAAAGCATTAATTGGTTAATTCCAATGATCTTTTAGCCAGACATAGAAAGCTCAAGAGGTATATATGATGACATATGGGGAATAGGATTTTTCACCCTTTCCCCTTACATAAGGATTAAGTAGTCACTCAAGTCACATATTGAAGTCTCCCAAGAAAGTTTGGGAAGATGAGACTTGCATTTCTCACATTTCTAAAATTAAAATTGAGCAGAAACCCCTACCACCTCTCTCTTGCATGCACTTGAAAGAAAAAAAAAAAAAAAAAAGCAGGCCACCTATGTACATCACAAAGCAGCAAATAGGGCACAAAACACTTTTTTTTTTTTTTTTTAAACCCTTTGCAGGTCACCTTAAGCTTTTATTGTTTATAGAATAGATGGTTATTGGGCAAAAACCTATCGCTTTCATTAATTATTCTTTCATCACAGAGGAGGGTGGATAAGCTATTTTGGAGCTTAACCTGGGGATTTTGTGTAGGAGGTTCTGTCTGAATACTGAAGGTACAGGATTATACATTTTTAAATTTGGCTACTGAAGATTCTCTGTAAAACAAAACCCTGTCTGAAGACAATACTGATAATCATTTACATTCTCTAATTAGACCACAGTGACACTTTTGTATTTCATGAGAGTTTTTCTGCAAACTTCTCAGTATTTTGAGTCTACAATATCTGTTCTACTTTCTCACCTTTTTTGTAGCTTGCCTGCTGTTTCACATGGATATAACTATGATGTTAGGACCTCAGAATTTTTGTGTTTATTTTAAGAAATACAGAATCTTAAACAATGCTGCCATTTGAGCTACCTCCATTATATTTCACAGCTGACCCTCCCTTTGAGATGACGTGGGGTAGTTCATAGCTATTGCTTCAGTCTGTCTGCAGGGTCAGGAAGATTGTTCTGTATCTATTCACATTTGGAAGGATAGTTATATAAACCCGTCTTGCCTGTGCCCCCACCATTTCCTTGTTTGCTGCTCCTCCTACCCAAGTAATAAGAGGGAAAGTCCTGCTCACTCCCTGAAGTCCCCTGCTGGAACATGTTCAGTGCAGATGGAGTCAGGAGAATTTAGCTGCCAAATTAACAAGTCTGTCTGAACATGTGCAAACTGAGATTTTTCAGAGGCTCATAACTTGGCCTTCTTGGGTGAATTTTTCTGGGGATGGCAAAAGGCCCATACCTGACATCAAGGTGATGTCCCTACCAAATTTCAAGTCCTTCTCCAAAGCATGGAGGTGCTAGACCTTAACAAAAACAGTTGTAAGAATGTTTAACATGCGCAAAACATATTTTCTTCATTTTTGCTGAGCCTTTCAAAAAACAACAAATAAATTCAGCCTCAGGCACACACCAACATGGAAAATTTCAGCCAAAATGTTAAAATCTGGCAAAGTTATAAGCAACTGAAAACAGGGTCCGAGTGGGATGCATGAGGCAACCGAACCAGAGGTGATGCGATCAACTCTACTTATTTTTATATCTGACCCTGTTTTAAGTTATAACATTAGCTTTTAAAATTTGTTTGAAAAAAGACCCCCAGGTTAGCCACCTAAGTGCTGGCCCAACCCATAGATATACATAATAGAGGTCAGTGTGACAGTGATGCAGAATGTATGCTGAACTCAGGATAGTTGCTAGTTTCCTTTGTTGCATTCCTGAAACTGACCTTGATGTGCAGCTTGGGGATTTGCAGTACAGAGGTCTTCTGCTTGGCCAGAATCTTTTTCGTTTCATTGAGACGTGCTGTGACGAAGAAATGCAAAGAGGCCTGTTCCAGCAGCTGACTCATGTACTCCCCCGATTTGATTAAGACCTCAGAAATTTTAGCTGATGGGAGAAAAAACAAAACACACACAATAAAACTGATGCTTGAAAGCAGTATAGTTACCTATTATTACTTTCAGTCCTGCTGATGCCCTACAGACACAGTACAGCTTTCCCCCCACTGAAGAGACTGTCAAAGGCACAAATGAGAATTAGGTGGTCAGACAAAAGCTGCGACCCCTCATTTTCTGCTAAAATTTTCATTGTGTCTTACCTCCCTTTCCCACATCTGTTCCTTTTCTCCTCACCTTGGGCAACACCTGTCATTTAAGATAGTCTCTATTCCAGAGAACTCAATCTTCTTTGTTACATGTCTGTCCAGTGCCCAGCATAATGGAGCCCTGATCCTTGACTGGGGCTCAGAGGCACTACCATAATATAAACAACATGTAATAAACAACTCCCATGGGCTTTTAATGGGAGAGTGAGGTGCTGAAATGCCCTTGGAGAATCTCCCTCTAAATGTTTACTTCTCTACTTCGTTCCCATACCACCTCCAGTTATTTTTGTGGGTACCCATGCAGGCGGTAACAGCAACTAGTTGGAGGTGTGAATGAGCACAATGCTACTGGCAAGGTTTCCTGTTCCTCAGCGCAGAGCTCATTGCTGATGCCAGCTGCTGAGCTACATCAACGCTACATGCAGCACGCCACAAAGGGAATCTCTCAGCACTACCCCTCTCCCTTGAGAGCTTTCACTCTGGTCCTGGATCATAATTATTGAAAGGAACAACTCCCTGGGCTGGAATGTTAAGATGCAGAGAATCATTGATTTTAACTGTATTGAACGGCAACTTCCAGTCCAGCAAGGGTGTTAGAATTCAACATGCAGAAGCTCACATAGATCATCTAGGCAATCGGTCACTATATATCTTGATTCCTTGCCTGAGCAAACTCCAGTCTACTTTTTCCAACATTAGTAAAAAGTATCAAGGTTTTCCACCCACTCATTATTCGTTTGTATTATCGTAGCACCTAGGAGCATCAGAGTCATGCTGGACTAGGCCCCCAGTGTGCTTGGCACTGTATTAACACCCATGAAATTGAATTCAAACTGGATAAATCACATTCACCTCTTTCCACTTTTGATCCACCTACATCAAAATGGGTTCCTAGAGTGGGTTTCAAAGCTATTCCCAGGATGACCACCTGAACTAGATTCACCAGGCCAGCCTGGAATTTTTTTGATGTGGTCCCATCTCCTGTAAATGAATTTCGAATCATATCTCAAATATTTAATTATAATCAAGACTCAGTGTTTATCTGTGCAAAAAATATTTGTTGTACTATAAGAGAAATGTATTTTACAATGGAAAAAAAAGAAACATTTCAGATTAAATTTAATCACAGAGAAAAAAGAATAATGGAATCTCATTTCTGCAGAGGATATGCTGGTAAGATGCCAATACAACTTACTGTGCCTGGGAAAGCCAAGGGAGACACAAAACTGAGCTGCCTAGCAGCCTTTCAAAAAAAACAGAGAAAGCTAAATATAACCGAGTGGAAGCAATAGCACCTTTGAAGGCACTGGCAGGTTTAAGCTATTCAAATCCTCAAAGATGTTTTCAACCCCCACAGTTCCTTTAATCATTATTCTGAAAATCACGCACCCAGTTTCTGTTTGAAAACTTATTTTGCTCCTTTCAGCAGTGTAGTCTAGAAAGAATGCCTTTGACACATTTTGATCATATAGTGGTATTCTATTACCTTCAAAATAGACAGACAGACAGACACACACACACACTTCTTGCTATGTCACTAAATCTACAAATTCTACTCACATTCCTCAAAATATGTTAAGGCGATTCTGAGGGTTGCCAACATTGTATTTCAAAAATAAGGGACTGTTTTCTTAGCACCCTCGCCCCACCTGTCCTCCTGACATTATTATTAATAATAACCAGCAGTACTCACTTACATTTGCCAGAGCTATTTCTTGCTGCTTTTTGCAACACTCAGCAACTCCCAATCTTGTCATATAGAGATGAAAAAATAAGGTATGTCCCTTATAATAAGGGACTGTTGGCAACCCTAGCGATTTCCCCCTGGTATGCTAGCTTATTCTAGATGGAGGCCCCGTCTATATTCACTCATCATCATCAGTCACTAGAGTTTGGAATTTATTAAAACATTCCATAGCAGTTTTATGAACCATGCCACAGCTTAGCAAAAATGAGCACTGTGGCTATAAACGTATCCTAGTAAATTCACCTTAGTGCAGAGGATTCAAATGAGCGCCCCGCATCATTTAAACTCTGTTAAGTGGAATCACAGTGACTTACATGGAACCTAAGCACAGGGCTGAATCTGACCTGTGGAATTTAGCTTGGAAAACAGAGGGAGTGCTGAGATATTTGCACATCTATACTGAACATCTAAATTATGGTTAAATGCTTCTCTCAGTTATAGGGATGCAATGGGATTGCAAATGAGAGTTTAGTCGAGAGTTGAAATTGATTTACTTTAATGGCTAGCCACGTATTTTTTATAAAGTTTGACAACTTTACAGGTGACATTTAATAATTGATTCAAAGCACTTAAAAATTGCTTGTTATAATAAAATCGGTTGGAACAACTCGATGCAGCAGAGAGAAAGTACATTAACAGTTACTGAGTACCCACAAACGAATCGGATGAGTTAGAAACAACCAACAAATAGCTATTGGCTCATCATATGAGACTGGAGCGAAAGTTTTGATTAGGGTCCATCTCTACTTTTTCATTAAGTGGACGATTATTTTATAGAGATTTACAAGCTCCAAATAGAAATTTACAGGTGTAGGGGAAAATCCTGCCCTAAGACGTGCAGAATGGATGAGAGGGAACTTTTTATCCCAGGCAAACAACAGGGCAGGATCTCTCCCTAACTGTCCAGAGAGGGCTAGAACATTATATCACCAGCACAGCATGCCCCACAGGGTGCATGGTATCTCAGATAGGGAGTGTGCCGTCAGCTGGCTAGCGCATATGCTGTGGTCAGCAGCACACACTGGCCAGGGATGTATGCTGTTCCTTTTTAGATTGCCATAAATATGCACCTAACACTGTATTCCCATAGCCTGTCCTGAACCATCCTATGCTCTAACTCAGGGGTCGGCAACCTTTCAGAAGAGGTGTGCCAAGTCTTCATTTATTCACTCTAATTGAAGGTTTTGCATGCTAGTAATACATTTTAATGTTTTTAGGTCTCTTTCTATATATAACTAAACTATTGTAGTATGTAAAGTAAATAAGGTTTTTAAAATGTTTAAGAAGCTTCATTTAAAATTAAATTAAAATGCAGAGCCCCCCGGACCGGTAGCCAGGATCCAGGCAATGTGAGTGCCACCAAAAATCTTGCATGCTGCCTTTGGCACGTGTGCCATAGGTTGTCTACACCTGCTCTAACTCCACACTGGCTCTTGTGCCAGATGTGCACCCAGTGCCTCTGTACTCCCTTCTCTTGTAGGGCTCTCTCAGATAAGGGAAAGATTTTGCTTTTATTTTGTCATTGTAACCTCCACCTGGAGAACCGGAGCTTTCCCTGATGGTCAAAGATGTGAAAATGACATCTTACAGCTTAACACCTGGGCCCATTTTCTCTCTCTCTCTCTCTCATTAAATAATAACAATCCTTATCACTTATTTCTTAATTCAGCGCTTTCAATCTGTAGAACTCAAAGTACTTTTTGAACGTGGATAAGCATTATCACCCCCATTTCACATATTGGGTAAGGTCACAGGCAAATACATAGCAGAGTGAGGAATAGAACCCAGGTTTCCTGACTCCCATTCCAGGGCCCTATCCAAAGTTATGTAATTTGGGCCTATCGCTGGAGGGAATTTCACTGGTGTCAGCACACACAGATAAGAAAGCAAACAAAAGGCCGAGACTTAGTTTTCCCCATCTTACATGCCAAGGGTTCCAGTGTCACATCAAAAGTATGTTTCTTGAATTCATTCTTCGTGACACCCGTATAAAACACAATATTGCCAGACAGATAGACTGTTGCAGTGTAACGGTTGCGGCTGTTGTTTCTGAAAGTTACAGTGACTTTGAAGTCGCTGCCAAGTGTTGCAGTTTCCACTTGAAAGTCCATGTCGACATCGGTCCCTGCCGGCTCCATAGTATCCTGGGTAGCCTGCTTTTTAACGCCATACATCAGAGCTGTCTCAAGGGCCAGTCTCTCTTCTTCTGTGCCTAGGACAAGATGAAAATTATGTTAAAAAAAACCTGAAACAAGGGGACTAATTACCAGGTTCATAATGGTGCCACTTTCCCAGGGTCCAGATTCGTGTTTTCTGTATGGCAGTAACAAACACCCCAAAAAATCTTACAGATATTTTGAAATTATTTCTTTTTAAATTACTTCAGTGCTTATAAAAACTAGGGTTAGATACGTCCTCTTTTTCCCCGGACATGTCCGGCTTTTCGGCACTCAAACCCCTGTCTGGGGGGGAATTGCCAAAAAGCCGAACATGTCCGGGAAAATGGCGGCTCTGCTCCTCCCCTGACTCTTCCGCTCTGTTTAAGAGCCGAGCTACCTAAGTGCTATGGGCTTCAGGCAGCCCCC